>NC_085002.1:26121824-26124324 GCF_963854185.1 Sardina pilchardus | reverse complement strand
GAGCAAATGGCTGCCACATGTCAGGAAGGATGAAACGAAAAAGGTGTGCGGTGCGTGCCTGTGTGTGAGTGTGTGTGCACTCGTGTGTGTGTGCGTGTGTGTGTGTGTGTGCGCGTGCGGGCATGTGTGTGCCACTGCCACAGCAGGGAGAGGAGAGGTGATGATGGGCCGGTAATTAACTGGGCTGCGTGAGAGGAGTGTGAGAGGAGCGTGAGAGGAGCGTGAGAGGAGCGTGAGGAGTAACTCCTTCCCCCAGTCGGCCTGTCAGACTGCAGACAGACGCCCCAGACAGAGCCAGAGTGGAGAGAATGACACACTCACACCAGCCTCCAGGGGGAAGCAGAGAGAGAGAGGGAGGGAGGGAGAGAGGGAGGGAGAGAGGAGAAGACAGATGAGACAGTGTGTCAGAGAGGGGGGGGGAGTGTGTGTGTGTGTGTGTGTGTGTGTGTGTGTCTCGTCCTAACGTTATCTGTATTGGGATGTCCACGCATTCAGTCTGTCCATCACTGTAGTGCCCACGGTGGAGATGGCCGGCAGACGGACGGGGCATCACATGAGCGGGCCGAGGAGAGGAGGGTCGGAGTCGGCGGACGCCCAGAGACACTGACTCACTCTGACTCACTCCGGCACATTCCACCAGCGTTAGTCCCTCAGGTCTGATCGCTGTCAGACTAAACTGGACACGCTTGTGTGGAACTGGGCCATGGACACACACACACACACACACACACACACACACACACACACACACACACACACACACACACACACACACACACACACACACACACACACACACACACACACACACTTCAAAAGACAAGGCCAACACACATTTGGAAATACGATTTTGGCACCCACACTAACCCACACATATACTTGCATACACTCACACACTCTCACACAAACACACACACACATATATGAATGGAGTGTCTAATCAGAAAAAGTTGGGTCTGCAATATATCACTGTGGCACATTTTCACATTGACCATCCTCTCAAAGGGTCTCATTTTCTCCGTGAGCTCAAGACAGAAGAGGTGCAGAAATAGTCTAATCAATTACAGCGGAGAGGTGTCAGAATAAAAGTCATTGCCCTCGGCATCAACTCTCAGCGTGACAAAGTGCCTGTGACAACGGTCTCTCACAGCGCGCGAGTGACAGCGTAAAATACTGCAGAGCTCACACACACACACACTCGCAGCTGAGTTTGGTCTGAGCTCGTTAAAATCGTTAAACACTATTCACAGCAGAACAAGCGGGAGAGTGGCTTCTCACCTTCCTATTTTACATTTATTTAAGGCTCTCTAGAAGATGGAGTGTGTGTGTGTGTGTGTGTGTGTGTCGGGGGGTGGGGGGGTGCGGTTATTATTGTACTTAATCTGTATTCTTTCTGTCGCGCTCTTACTGTTATTGTGTGTGTGTGTGTGTGTGTGTTATTGTGTGTGTGTGTGTGTGTGTGTGTGTGTGTGTGTGTGTGTGTGTGTGTGTGTGTGCATGCGCATGCGTGGGTGTGTGTGTGTGCGTGCGTGAATGACAATGGTGGTGTCAGGTTGATATTATTTGCTGCAGGTCTGCCTCTATTTCAGCGCTGGCCTTAAGTCCCTATAGCCCCACTGACTAACTAATCCCAGAGCACAGAGAGACCCTGTAGGAGAGGATGTGACCTCACATCCTGGCTGTGCTGCATGAGGAAAGTCCTGGGTCAGCATGAATGAATATAAGACTTATATAAACCTGTGACAAATGTAATAAGAATTTTCCACATTTCAGGCACTCTCTACTACGGAAAATAAAAAAAAAGAAATATCACGCCTTTCTGGTGTGGTGATGGATTCCTCAGCTCCTGTTATGCTTTTCCTGGACTGCACAACACATAATACTCAAACCTTCTGTTTGAATTTATTAACACATCTCTTCTGACAGAACAAACCTGCGGGGCTTAACGGGAGAGAAATGACATCATGACGCAACCGGATCCTTTCCACAGAATCTGCTTTAACCCCTTCCCTGCCTGTTACGCGGAACACAAAAGCCTTTCAGGGATTAGACCCGAGGCGGCTAATCACCTGCACGGTCAGTTTGCGGAAAACGCCGCACTTCACGGCGCACGCTCGCATTCCAAGGAGACGGCCGCTTCGGCTCAAACTCCTGTCATCGTGTGCGGAGCGGGCGGAACGGAAAACAGGCGTCAGCGGCGTGCAGTAGCGCTGTTCTAATTGGCTCCCCTAGGGCGGCGAGAAAGGGCACGCTGAGGAGTCTCTCCGCACGCCGCCCACACCTCAGTGAACCACCACCCTGCCACCGCCTCGCACAGCGCCGCTCAACACACACACACACACACACACACACACACATCTACACATACACACACACACACCTCAGTTAACCACCACCCTGCCACCGCCTCGCACAGCGCCGCTCAACACACACACACACACACACACACATCTACACATACACACACACACACACACACACACAAACAAACACACATCAG
>NC_085002.1:26059324-26114324 GCF_963854185.1 Sardina pilchardus | reverse complement strand
GCGAAAGAACAAAACGGATACCTCTCTAGACAAGAAAAAGTACAATGTTTGCAGCGTAGCTGGTGTATAAGAAATATTGCTGCTCACAAATGTCAGCACTTTAACTACTGAGAGAGGAGGAATACAAGAATGTTCTTCACCCCAACACTCGTGCGTCTGAAACACATTTAGAGAGGCTCTTAGGAGCTTTCCAACTGGGACTGTCAACTTTGAATTTCAGTTAGTCAGCTGTCAAAGGAGCAGCCTTTTGGCAGCACACAGGTAGGCCGGGGGCGAAGAGAGAGTCTAGAGGAAGAGAGGGAGCGAGGGAGCGAGAGAGCGAAGGAGGGAGAGAGAGAGAGGGAGAGAGAGAGAGAGGAGGCTATAATCTGGCAAAAAACGAGAGGTAGACAGTTTCATTATCTTCCGTCCTGCATGTGTGCAAACTGGATGACACGGCATATTTCTCCTTTAATTCTGCTCCGTGTCAGAGGGAGAGAGGCAGAGAAAATGAGGAGAGACAAGAGAGAGCGAGTGAGGGAGTGAGGGAGGGAGGGGAGAAGAGTGAGATAGAGGAAGAGAGAAGAAAGGGAAGGTAGAGAGAGCAGAGAGAGACAAAGCGAGAGAAGCAGAGCCCGAAAATGAGATGGACAGACCGAGGCAGACGGAGAGAGAGAGACAGACAGAGAGATGGAAAAGAATGATCTGTCCCGTTCCTCCGACAGCAATCTGGAGCCTGAATAGATGGCAGTTAAAACAATCCATTTTTTTCCCCCATACAGCACATGTGGCAACTTTCCCCCCCCCACAATCCTTTTGTGAGCGTTCCATTGTGTGTGCCACTCAGCCCTCGGCATGGCCATTTCTCTTCATTGCCAACGGAATGTTACATATGAAAGACAAGGAGCGGGGGAAATCGGATCTCGGGGTTTCTGTAGATCATTTCCTATCTGGGCAGAGCAGATGAAAAATGCATAGCTGAGGGATTGTGAGGAATAAAAAAACGAGAGCGAGGCGGTCGATGAAGGCTGCCTGCCGCGCACTTCTCCCTGACGACAGCGCAAACGTTTCCTCGCCGCTCCAGACCTTTAGTGACTTGGCACTCTCGAACAAAGGCCATGAGGAACCACAATGTGATGAGCATCCACAAAAAAGTGCCTGTGGTTAACAGTTTAAAACGGATGTCCATTTTACATAACAATTCCTGTCTTTGTACGACATGAACCCGAATTGTCCAAAATCAGCACCTTTCAGGAGGATCCAGGCCCTGAAATACACAGTGCCGTTTGATTTGGTTGAAATAAACAAGAGTATCATTTATATGGCCTAACGTCAAAGGAGGAAAAATGGGATCAGCCATCTACTACACGCCTCGGGGATAAAGACACAGTAAATGTCCATTATGTGCCAACCAAAGGTTACTCTGAATGACAGAGGAGTGCTTGCACAGGTGGAGAGTCATCACGATGATTGGGATTCTTAGCATCCTCCCCGCAAATTGATATGCAATTTCAAGGCTGACACGGTGGAAAATGATTTCAAATTGGTTTTTGATACTAAGTTCATGAATACCAATGGGTTCGTATGACACGCGTTAACGCGGCGGTCGTTCCACAGTTGTGTCTGATGGCCGTAACGAGGCGTTGAGGGGATCTCATGCATTAGGAGACAAGAGAACGGGGAGGAACCGTAAAGGTCAAACGCCATCTAAGTGATTCACCCCAGCCGAACGTGTCAAGTTAAAAAATCTTGCGTGGCACCAAAAAAAAAAAAGGGAAAACTGCGAAGAGGGGAAACAGATTGAGCATTTCTGCTTTTGAATGCCAGATCGCTTCAATGAAGCATTGCGAAAGAGCACAGCCCACAGACAACGTGGAAAAACTCACATGTGGAACATCGACATTTCTCGCTTCTCTCATGCTCTCTGGAAAGCCGAGCTACTCTCCACAGCAATATATGCATTTTAATCCACTCCCGTAAAAACTAAACACCACGAGTAAACAGCGGCCTTCAAAAAAACAACAAAAAAAACAAAGCCTAGCAACAGGCCATGAAAATGGCTAACAAACAACCATTAAAAACGCGCCAGCTCGGCTTTAAATTGAAATAAAACAATTTGTAGCCGGTAACCCGTCGCATGTTCTCATGCAACGTTTAATGAACGCAAAATCCTCGCATCTGGGAGCTGTCAGCGTTAACCTTTATGGGAGCTGTGAAGAGAGGGGTGAGGCTCTCCCTCCCTGCATACCAACACCTCTTGGCTGGGGTGCTTCCAGGTTTATAGGGCAGGGAGAGGTATTTTTAAAGGGTGTGTGTTTCTGAGCGTTCGTGTACGCCGCTGGACGGAAGGGCCCGTCTCGTTACGCAAAAGGCTACCGCTGACCTTTTTGCTTCAGGGGTTGAGCAGAGATTACCTAAGTGGATCACTTGCGGTGTGTGTGTATGTGTGTGTGCGTGCGTGCATGTGTGTACTGTATTTCCCTTGTTTGTGCTGGACTGGTCAGCACTCCTCCAGGCTGAGTGGACACCAGCTGAGGGAGGCCTTGTGTCTTAGTCTCTTGGTCTTAGTTTCGCTAAGCTGTCTTAGTGTTGGACAAAATAAACCAAACAGTCCAAGCTCTTTAATGCTGACCATCCTCACACTTGGGTATCCTCACGTTGAAGATGGTAGGGTGGACAGAGACAGAGAGAGAGAGAGAGAGAGAGAGAGAGAGAGAGAGAGAGAGAGAGAGAGAGAGAGAGACAGAGAGAGAGAGAGAGAGAAAGACAGAGAGAGAACAAGGGACAGAAAGAGAGAGAGACAGAATATAGTTCTATTGAACCGATGTATTTTGTTGTACTATTGTAGTACTTTACTATTGTTCACAAATCTCAGTGAAGTAGTATGTTATTACTTAGATGTCTATATCAGTTTAAAATATATCTATATGTTTTGTCTCTGTAATTGTTGTTATGTCTTACCTTTACATGTACCAATTGCTTTGGCAATACAAGTTTTCATTTGTCATGCCAATAAAGCAACTTTTGAATTTGAATTTGAATTGACAGAGAGAGAGGGAGAGAGCGAGAAACAGAAAGAGAGAGAGAGAGACAGTGAGAAGGGCAGACACAGAGAGAGAGAAACAAAATGATCTGCTGCCAAACAGCCAGCGAATCAATAGATGCGAACCCATCGCCCTGCAGACGGTCCCCTCTAAATGTAGGTAAACAGTGAGAGCAAGGTGCTGAGGAGAGTGGCGTCACGGAGGAAGAGCGGTGCTGCCAAACGAGCAGGCTATCGGCCGACGCACGGTCATTAGGCTGCACAGAGGACGCACGCCATGCCGCCGGACCAGCCTCTGATCTCCACATGTCCTCCAGCCATCAGCACAGCAGGAGCAATGTGCCTGGCTATGATTCATCCGTGTGTGTGTGTGTGTGTGTGTGTGTGTGTGTGTGTGTGTGTGTGTGTGTGTGTTTGAGTGAGTGAGTCAAACCAGCGTGCTGCGCTACTCGTAATTATTTTTCCTGACCCACAGCTCATCAGGGGCACGTGAGGGAGAGTGCTGAGTGACTTTTGTTAAATATCCTTTCTGCCCACCACCCCACACAGACACCCTGTCCCCCCCTCCTCTCGCCCCCGGCAGGGGGCTATCACTGCCAAGGCAGAAAAAAAAAACACGACAGCAAAGTGTCAGAGGAGGAGAGAGGAGGCTGGAAGAGACAACTCTGGGTTTGCCTTCAGGGCCTACTATTGCACTCTTTTTCTCTCTCCTTCTCGCTTTCTGTCTATCTTTGTTCTTGTTTTGTCATTTTCAACCCCCCTCTCTCTATCTCTCTCTGTCTGTCTGTCTGTCACTCTGTCACTGTCTTATTCTCTCTGAGTATACCAGAGGAGTGGAGCAGATGTTTTGAAAACATGGCGTGTCACATGGTCAGAGGAAATCCTCCTAGGTCTTGGGCCTTCCCCGGTCCGGCTCTCTCCTTCCCCTCACAAAGAGCCCAATCAAAGCTGTTTGCTCTCTGTTCTCCTCTGGCTCCATAGATAGTGCCTGACCCTCACTTGGCCTTGCTGTAGTCGCATCAGAGCCGGACCTAGTTCAGCCCTGGGCCAGATCTGACCACAGCTACGGGTGGGGGCGGATCAGGAACCCTGAGCAGCGGTCAGTGCACGAGGGTCCATTTCCTCCAGAGATGGGCGTGACACCTGGACAGAGGCAAGGGCACAGCATTCCCAGAAATAGCTTGTGTAATGTGATTAGTACTCTGTTCAACTGAATACCACCACCTTGCATTCCACCAGGACTGCAGCCAAGCAAAGACAGAGAGAGAGAGAGAGAGAGAGAGAGAGAGAGAGAGAGAGAGAGAGAGAGAGAGAGAGAGAGAGAGAGAGAGAGAGAAATCCACAGCAGGAACAGCTAATCATGAATCAGTCCAAACTTGATTTTGTTTTTGATCCGCAATTACAGAGCAATGAGAGAGACAGAGAGAGAGAGAGAGAGAGAGAGAGAGAGAGAGAGAGAGAGAGAGAGAAAAGCAAAAAAAAGAGCAAGGGTGGCCACAATAAAGCCAGTCTGGTGAAAGACATTACTCACGCTCTTTAAGATGCTCTCATAACAAACAACAGATTTCCACGTCCCATAAATAGCAGCACAGCGCACAGCATCTCCGGAGCATCCATGACAACACGCGGACAGAAGGACAAGGGCTTCCCGGAGCGTGCAGTTGCAGTGTGTGCTGAAGCCATTAAAGGGGAGGGATGTCTGAACATGATTTCTCAGAGGAAACCTCCTCTACGCCTAAAGGGGGAAATGGGACATTCTTCTGAAAACAACTTTACCCCACGCAAACCGTCACGCCACGCATTCCACATACGCTCGCTTCCATTAGCTCATCTCTCTGAAGGATAGATCAGCAAAGCCAAAGCTACAGCTAGAATAACAACCCCCCCACCCCCCCCTGAGATATGCAATATGACTTTGGCTCCAGCTCTGGAATGGGATTGTTAATATTCCGGTAATGTTTATCCTCATTGTTATTGTTGTTATTATTACGTTTGTGTTGTCGTTTGCTGTCTTCCTCTCGGTGGCCGGAGGGCAGGGATTGGGAGCGGCGCGCCTCAGTGCGGAGTCTCAACAGGCAGCTGATGTGCCCTGTCAGGTGGTGACAAACTAGACGTGTTGGAGCACTTCTTCCTCAGAAACCCTCCCTTCCCCACAGGCACTCTTTTCCTTCTCTCACTCTTTCTATTTTGCTCTCTTTCTTTCTTTCGTTTTTGCTTTCTCTCACTCTTTCTCTTTTGCTCTCTTTCTTTCTTTCGTTTTTGCTTTCTCTCTCTCTTTTGCATTCCCTCTTTCTCTCACCTCACATCCAGGGTCACAGTCATGACACATAGACATGCGAGTGCAGACAAAAAAAACCCTGCATGTGTGGACACACACACACACACACACACACACACACACACATACACACACACACACACACACACACACACACACACACACACACACACACACACACACACACACACACACACACACACACACACACACACACACACACACACACACACACACACACACACAGAACCAGAGTCACGCACCCACAGACACACACATACACACACACACACAACCAGACACACCCACCCACCAAACATGCACACAGAAAAAACACATAGCTGCAGATAAAAACGCACACACACACACACACACACACACACACACACACACACACACACACACACACACACACTTCTGAAAGGTCTTTTCTACAGGCTAGATATTCGAAAATCACAGCCAGCAGTGCACAGCGAATATGTCAGTTATTTTTGGCACCCTTCCACGAGTAGGAACTCAACAGTGGCACATTAGCATCAATCAAACAAAGCCCATTTTGAGTTGGAGGCCCAGCAGCCAAACAGATGCCGTGCCATGCAATGAGACTTTCCTCTCGTAGCGTTCAGCGCTAGTGCTCAGTCAAGACCAGCAGTAAAGATCTACGGTAAAGGATGACACACTTCACCCTGTAAAATGTCCTTCTCCATCATCACCATCATTTCTCCTACAGCAGCGCAGTCGGTAAAGGTGCATACCGCATCACAGCCTTGGGTTTGATTCCCGGCGGGACATTCCCCTCTGATAGAAAAATCGACACGCTATTTATAACGATAGATTATGTATACATTATTGACTTAAATCTCTTTGGGTATACAGTTCGGCTAAATGAATAAATGCAAGTGTCTCTGTCTGTGGGAAGCTGATGTTGGGTTTGAGGGAGCAGTGTTTCCACTGAGACATGTGTGTTTACTTACGGCTGTGCTGACAGAAGTCAGGTGGAGACTAACACACACACTCCTCCAGTCCTAGCCAGTCCTAATGACCCCTTGGCACAGTTTTCATGACGTGGCCCACCGCAGAATTCCTCTTTTGGCGTTCCCGATTCCATAAAGTTCCAAATTCCAAAATGAAACAGAGTGTTCTATTTACCCAGAGTTTGTTTTCCTCCCCGGATGTCGCCGGATGCTGCAAATATTGCATTGATTATCCCCCAGCTGGGCCTGGCTATTTATCAACAGCACAAATGAGTAACCAAGTGGCAAATGTCCATTGAAGGCACCATTACAATTCCTTTAAAAATCTCCACAAAGCCACAAGAAATCTAAAACAACTAATGTATTCAGGGCACTGAGAAGCAAAATCAATCCCTTCAAAGAGGGACCAAAACTAGAAACCAAATTTGTTTCCCCAACCTATCAAGATCGCTGTATGTACGGAGGATTTCAACGGCCATCACCATCAACAGAACTTTTGGTCTGATTTCCCAGAGAAAAAAGCCCTGATTCACCAGGAGTCAACACCAGGATCGCAGAGCGGTTTCACAGGCCCAGAGAAGGGCACACAGGAGTCGAATGGAAGTTTTTCCAGCTCCAAGGCTGCGCGGGGAAAAAGCCGCTCACTCTTTCCTTGGGCAAGTGGGGAAAACACAGAGTTCAATTCCAAGGCACCGGCACAACAGACTCTATTTAATGAGACAGTAAATACCTGGCCTTTTACAAGCTGTTTTTATAACAGACCTGTGTTTCTGTTAGGGCTGGTGTATATCTGCATTGTTTTTCTGATGTCAGTAATTACACACAACAATACCTTTTAATAATAAAAGACATGCTACAATACCTTCCTACATAACACTTGCATTAAGCTATTGAGAACTTCTGAGTCATTTTCAAAATATCTCAAAACGTCGCCGTGCCAGGTTTCCGACAGGTTATAACCGGGCTTTGACTAGAATCTGCCAAGGCTGTGAAACTGTGCTGAGGTCAGTTCCCACAGGAGCCAATGGGGCAGCCCGGGAGCAGAACCTCGGAACCTCAGAGTCAGCGGAGAGACTTGGTCATCCACTGAGATAGTGGACGAGAATCTCCCAGAGTTTACGCTGGACCAGGGATCACACCGAGAGGTCCTAAACTTTAAAATACTCATCTGGTCACTACTGCCCCCAAAAAACTGTGCTACTGCGAGGTGATGTAGGAGTATGGTGTGTGTGTCTGTGTGTGTGTGTGTGTGTGTGTGTGTGTGTGTGTGTGTGTGGAGGGGGGGGGGGGGTATATAGACTCTAATAGTATACTATTAATCAATATATTGCTAATAGCACTATTCTACTAGGCTATGTGTTCCTCGAATAAAAGCTAGGCCATCCACAACACTGAACAGTTCTTGTGGTTTCTCCGTTGGGAACATCCATTATGGCCTGTTGAATGGGCCAGTGATAGATTCCTCCTTGAGAAGCACAAGATGAAGAGCCATCCTCCCCCAAGAGTGAGCCATTCTATCACTTCCTGGCTCACCAAACACAAAAGAAACTGGGAGGACAAAGGCACGTCCAAGCTCATTCCCAAGCTGACACATGAAATACGAGGATGTCAGGATTATCAAATATTCAGGATTAAGTTGGTGCCAAGAGAAATGAAAACTCATCGGCGTGATTTAGGGAGGGGCTTCCCCGCCTGTCATCTACCTCCTATTCCAACGAATCCTCCGCTAATCCACAAACAGACTTTTTAACATGCAAATTCCACTTTCAGAGTCCATTTACGTTGAGTGCAAAAATGATAGGATCGTGCAGACAAGGACTTTTATCTACTGTTGTGTACTGAATTTAGATAAATGGGTGTTTGACATGGAGTTTCAGATAATACCACATAATAGAACAACAGTACTCTGCTCTTGTTAGCAAATGACTTTCTGTGACTGACCTAAATGAATATAATCACGAATGTTTATGCAAACACGATTCTCAGATCAACAAAGTCAATGGTAATGATAATTCAATTACAGCGAATACACACAATACAATATAATTACCCAAGGGACATAACCTGTTAGGAACAGTAATGCCTACAGTGGAATACATTACAAAGAAGACCTGTGAAGATTAAACACACTCGCGTGCACAGTGCGACACCATAGCGCCATGTAGAATAAAGCTCTTGTTTTAAATCAAAAGCCATTTAGAAGGGAAACAGGTGCGACCTTGCAGGCTACTCCTCTCTGCTCATGAGCAACAGCCACTTAGGTAAATGAGTAACCCCTATTAGGAAGCTGTTAAAGCTGGCGGCGTTGAGTCACAAAACCTGTGGCCTCGGTGACTGCACTAGGACGAGTGTGTGTGTGTGTGTGTGTGTGTGTGTGTGTGTGTACCCTCCACTTCCCCGAGCGAGCGCTGTGGCATAGTTGACATTTCTAAGTGTTGAGGTCTGTGATTAAGAGGCGCACCAGGTGCTCCCAAACATGTTTGAAGCGTCTCCTCGCGCAGCAACAAGAGTGAGTCAACAACCCTCAAGGTTGCGCTCGCTCGCTCATCCAGGTGAGGTGGGCTAAAAACACACACACACACACACACACACACACACACACACACACACTAAAAGCATCTCTGTTCCTCCAGCCACGACGGAAAAGACCAGAGTTGCCTGAACGTTTCAATTTAGATGAGCGAAAAGAATAAAATCAACAACAACAACAACAACAACAGCAACAGAAGACACTGTAATTACAGCACAGAGAGAAGAGGAAGCTGTAATGCTTGAAGAGCGTGTGGTGTCAGTGGCTACACACGGGGGAGATGATGTTCGGAGCTCGTCACGTGGAAGTGAACTCCGACCCGACTCCGACTCCGACCCGGTGAGTACACAAGAGAGTCGGTGAGCACACACACACACACGCTCGAGCACAGGGATGCCACAGCACCGAGCACTCCAACCCCGACCCTAACAACACCCCCCCACCCCACACACACACACACACACACACACCCCTTGCTCTGCCCTGCTACCGAAACGGAGGCTTCAGGAGCAAGTGAGGGTTTTCGTAGAGGAAATCTCCAGCCTTCCTTTGCTTTAATAGAACAAACCAAAAACACACGCCACAAGCCTCTCCGCGATCAGACGATCCCGGCCCATAAGCACAGAGGATTTTGCCCCTTCTGTATTATCTGATACAGCCCCAGATTACCTCTTTATAATCTTACTGATCCATCCCCCTCAGAGACCAAAAAAAGCCCAAAAAAGTGAAAAGGAAAAGGGGGGGGGGGGGGGGGGGAACATAGATAATGTCTCTTAGTACCAAAACTTTTTATGATTTCAGACATTCCGATGCCCGGTGCGGTTATCAACAAGATAAGAGGTAAGTGATGAGCTGTGTCTTTACGCTCTTCAAATGTTTGGAGATTATCCATCTCGCAGCAGGACAGACAACATCAGGGAGGCATTCACCATACAAAAGTCTCACAACCCACCGAGAGAGAGTGAGAGAGAGAGAGAGAGAGGGGGGGGGTGGACAGATGCATAGATACTGAGCACGTTTCCACTTCTTTGAATATAAAACGTGGCCACTCAGGCACATAATGAACTTGCTGAACGTGCTGATGCCAGCCATAACGCATGAGCGCGGTAAAAGCACACGCAGTCCCAGAGCGCGACGCCGTTGCGTTGCGTAGTGTAGCGGATCAAAGCAGAGCCAGAATCCTTTCCCCAAACTCCGCAGACCCTCGCGCTGAACTCGCCGCGCAGGGGGAACACACACACACACACACACACACACACACCCCAGCGCACCCTCAGCATCATACCAATGTCACGTCACGTCACACATCCACCGTCACCTCCCCATTGGCACCCTTCTTCCTCATATACACACTCTATTTTTAAAAAAAAAACAACAACAACAACAACAACAACAACTGGTTAGTTCAGATATCGGCTTTCCTTCCAAATGGTCAATAAAGGAAACTCAAAGTCAAGCGTCTGCATCTCCTTTGGCTCGAAGTCTATCAGTCTCTCTCTGATTTCCTCAATAGATCTTAACCGTCAGCCAACTGAAACGTAATGTAAATGTAATGTAATCTTTCTCAGTCCATCTTTATTGGACTCTTTTCCATGAATGAGTACTCTGTAAAGCTTGAGGAACTGTTGTGCCCGTGTTGTTCAGCTTACTAAGCGAAGAGCACCGTGTCCTTAAGCAACGCTGCATCAGCTAGGATGACATCAGACTACAGGAGAGAGGGAAAGAGAGTGAGAGAGAGGGAGAGAGAGAGAGAGAGAGAGAGAGAGGGGGGAGAGAGAGAAGAGAGAGAAAACCCCTACATGTCCGGACAGCTGCGACTGCTGCAGTCGCCTGCCTGACGTGCTCCTGCTGCAGAGGAGGCTTAACGACCACAACAAACAAATGACAACAAACAAACAAACAAACAAACAAACAAACAAAAAAAAAACATCAGAAAAAAAGACCCGCTCACACACCTACCTCCAGCTCACTCACTCAGTGTATTCCAGTTGATAACCCCCCTCACACACACACACACACACACACACCCCCGCCCCCGGCCCAAAACACAACACAACACACCTTACGACACGTCACGGTCAGCTCCAGCTCCGGTGTGTGGGCATCGCGGATGACCGAGGGAGAGAGACGGTCAAGTCACGCAGCAGTAGCTGCTGCTGTGCAGACAGAGCCAGACACAGAGTCAGAGGGAGAGAGAGAGAGAGAGAGGGAGAGAGAGAGAGGGAGGGAGAGAGAGAGAGAGAGAAGCGGATGCAGCACCGGCACCCTGAGCGGAGAGGAGAGGAGAGGAGCGCTGGAGAGGCAACGCAGCACCTCCCTCACTAATCGACTCATTCACCTCCAGAGCAGCGAGGAGGAGCAGGATCAGGAGGAGGAGGAGGAGACAGGGGCCAAGCCTTCTCTCTCTCTCTGCCGCCTCCCTTCTTCACTCTCTCGCCCTCTTCTCAACTCCCTCCCTCCCTCCCTCTCCCTCTCTCTCGCTCTATCTTGACTCCTCCCTTCCCCCGTCACTCTCCTCTCCT
Organism: Sardina pilchardus; assembly: GCF_963854185.1. Classification (NCBI taxonomy): domain Eukaryota; kingdom Metazoa; phylum Chordata; class Actinopteri; order Clupeiformes; family Clupeidae; genus Sardina; species Sardina pilchardus. Next base: position 26,102,998 of record NC_085002.1, on the reverse strand, counting down.
CACTCTCTTAACCCCACCCCCTGCTCCAGTCTCCTCCCTCTCTCCCTCCCTCTCTCCCTCCCTCTCTCTCTCCCTCTCTCTCTCCTAATCACCAGTGTCCGCTGCTGGTGCCTGTGCCTGTGTCTGTGTCCTGGCACGCTGATGCAGTGTTGCAAGGTCAGTGTTTGTTTGGCTCAGAGACAGCCGACACACAGAGAGAGAGAGAGAGAGAGAGAGACAGAGAGAGAGACACAGAGAGAGAGAGAGAGAGAGAGAAAAGGACACACACGGCGCGAGCAGCTCACTCCCATCTCCAGTACAGCAGCAAAGGCTCATACATATGCCGACAGCAGCGGCGGTGGCAGCAGAGGGCCAGAGAGCAGATGTGAACGGTCTGTCCATAAGCACCACCACCACCACCAACACCAACACCAACACCAACACCAACACCAACACCAGCACCACCATCTCCTTTACTGCCACCATCACCATCACCATCAACAACACCATCACCAGCACCTGCTCCCTTAAATTATCCCATTATATAATCACAGAGGATTACAGAAAAAAAGGAATTAAATTACAGAAAAAAAGGAATGAATTCAATCAAATAACTAACAGGAAGGGAAACAGAGACGTTGAGAGGTAGCAAACGTAACACGTAACACCAAACCAAAGCACTCATGATTTGCTGCTGGTCCATGCATACTGTATACATCCTATCTACTGCACTGCCAGGTTTACAGGGACCATCTGGGACATAACCCCAGCACCCTGGACAATACATGCATACTATACATGTACAATATGAGCCGTTTAGTACTCGCACTATTCCGAGTGTGTTTGAAGCTTTGCCGGGACGACCCAGGACAATCCGCCGCTCAACAGGCGTGGCCCAGGAGTGCGTGACCTACCTGAGCGGCGAGGGCATCCTCCGCCCGGTCACTGGAGAGATGAATGACATGCTGGAAATGTGCCCTCCCTTACCCTGGCATGGCTACCTCCCCGTTGCCAAGCAGGCAAGGCACCAGTTCCACACGACTGCCAGGAGCCGATGTGCCTCTGTGTGTGTGTGTCTTTAATGAGCCCGACTGTGTGCTAAGGGCTTAGAGGCTGTGTGTGTGTGTGAGGGTGTGTGTGTGTGTGTGTGCTAACTAGCCCCCATGCGCTCTTAGTTGGCTAGCGGATTAGCACTAATGGGATTTCTCAGAGTGGGATGCCTTCAGCAGGTGGTGTCCTCGATTAGCTCGAGTTCGGCTTTGCCTTTAAAAAAGCATCGCGGGCGACTAACGCTGATGATGCCGTAAAGCCCCCCGCCGCACCTGTAAACACTCTCCCTGGCCGGGCTCCAGGTGAGATGGGACCACAGCTCCCACACTGCTCCTCACACACACACACACACACACTACTCACAAAAGGTGTGTTTGTGTATCTCTCAGCACAGACATGCGCTGGGAAAATCAGCACAGTCATTTTCTTCGTGGCATTTTCAAAGACCCTCAGGTGGGGGTCACTCCCACAACTCAACGCGCCGGACAAACAGCGAGGGCATTACAGTGGCCACTTCACAGGAGAGGAAGCCAGCGAATAGTAAACAGTGTGTTATTGAGTGGAGCGCTACCCTCAGGGCAGGAGTGGGCGGTCGGGGGGGGGGAGAGAGCGGACGGGTGCCGGCTCTGGAATGGGGCTCCGTTAATAACGAGCTAAAACGGCGTCCCGAACGCAGCTAATGTGATTTCCACAGAGCGGGAGATGAGCGGTGGGAGATAAGAGAGCGGGGAGAGGTGTGGAGGCACAGCGGGAAATACTGCTCCTCTGGGCTCGGGGTGTGTGTGTGTGTGTGTGTGAGTGTGAATGCGTGTGTGTGTGTGTGTGTGTGTGTGTGTGTGTGCGCATGTGCATGTGTATGTGTGCGTGTGTGTGTGTGTGTGTGAGTGTGAATGCGTGTGTGTGTGTGTGCGTGTGTGTGCATGTGCGTGTGTATGTATGTGTGCGTGTGTGTATGTGAGTGTGAATGCGTGTGTGTGTGTGTGTGCGTGTGTGTGTGTGCGTGTGAGTGCATGTGTGTGTGTGTGCATTTGAGGGGTAGTGAGGGAGAACATGAGTACATTTTGTGTATATGTAGACCTTGTACGTGTGTGTGTGTGTGTGTGTGTGTGTGTGTGTGACAGAGGAAAGACACACTGGGTCTCTTGAATCACCTGGGTCACCTCACAGTTGCTGACGCTACGCATCTCTTACTCATCTCATCTCTCTCACCTCCGGTCATCTGGGAGTGCGCAGGCACACACACACACACACACACACACACACACACACACACGCGCACACACACACACACACACAGTCATAAATCACTGGGGAGTGTGACAGGAGAGACACCTCACTGCCACAGTGAAACTAATTAATCCAAAGGAGCTTGTCACCCCATCTCTTAAGCTGATATAGGACCATGAGAGGTGTCACACACACACACACACACACAACACACACACACACACACACACACACACACACACACACACATAGACACAGGATACGCATACACACAGCCAGGCTCTGTATGTATGTGTGTCTGCACAGTAAATGTCTGTACGTATGTATCTATGTAAATAGAGTACATTTGTACAAAGTACATTTGAACGTTTCTGTTCATGTTCTATTAAAATATATATATTAAGCTACCATACATCCATATTTAGAATGTTTCTTTACATTTTTATCTGATGTATATGAAGTAGGGAGTGGGGGATTTGATCAATTTCAGTCTTGCGTATGAAAATATATGCGCGTGTCTGTAGGTTCCCCCTGAGAGTGCAGCGTTGCTGGTCTCTTGTCACCATGCTATGGTCAACAGCAAGTTGAGACGCAGCGTAAGGCAACGGGGCCACCAGAGACAGAGGTCAGAGGTCGCACTCCTCTCCCTGCTGACCTCAACTCCTGCTGATTGGATCGACTATGTGCTCATGTCCCGGAAGCTCTCGCAACCTTTCCCCTGGACGGTCTGGATGTAATCACACTACCCTTGCTGACCCACTCATCTCTACATCAAGTGCTATCCATTCAAGTGTGTGTGTGTGTGTGCGTGTCATTGTTTGTTTGATCCTGAGTATGTGTTTGTGTGCGCGGACATATTTCATTACATGTTAGAGTGTGTGTATGTGTGTGTGTGTGTGTGTGTGTGTGTGTGTGTGTGTGTGTGTGTGTGTGTGTGTGTGTATGCGTGTGATTGTATGTTTGATCCTGAGTGTGAGTTTGTGTGTGTTTGTGTGTGTATGCGTGTGATTGTATGATTGATCCCGAGTATGAGCGTGTGCGCGGACATATTTTATTACGTGTGTATATGTTTGTGTGTGTGTGTGTGTGTGTGTGTGTGTGTGTGGAGGAAGGGAGAGTGTGGAACAACCCTGCTGTGTCCCTCCTCCTGCCAGCTGGCTCTAAGGCAGCCTTGGCGCCGTCTCAAAGAGGACCAGGTCAGGTCAAAGGTCAACTTTATTTTGAGATGGCGGAGAACTTCCTCGCGGCCCGTCAACGCACCCATTTTGACCTCGGACAGTTCTCTCACCTCACCTCAACTCCGCGCAACGACACCCTCGGAAATCGGCTTACAGGGCTTTCCCCGGATGAGTGTATGGGGGTTTATGAGGTAAGCATGGCATCGCGCAGGTGATTGGCCTCCACAGAACAATATCTTTGTTCATCTATCTCAACTGAACGCACGTCCAGTAGAAACCTCTTCAGATCCTGAAACGCAGCGTATGTTATGGAGTCTTAATCATGTCTTTCCAGTCAAGCAAAAAATGGCGTCTTGTCGTTATTTTCCAGTCATTAAAACAGCCTTAGTGAATTCGTAGGTCCAAGCAATGCTGTGAGTCGGCAGGTGGGGAAGTTGTGAGTGGTTCCTGAGATGACCAGTAGGGGGAGCTGTAAGACAGCCTTCAGAAGGCCTGGCCAACATGACTAACTGCAGTGGAACATGCAGATGCAGGAGGGAGACTCCACTCACCCCTGGCAGAATACTTCAGCTTTCCAAGACCAACATCCAACAGTGCTGACTAAAGCACAATCAGGCATTTAAAATGATTAAAACACAGTTACTCACTCTCTCTCTCCTTCTCTCCCTCCTTCCCTCCCTCCCTCCTTCTCTCTCTCTCTACCTCTCTCTCTAGGAATGATACATCCAGGATTGAGTCAGTTAACATGTATGGCAGATGCAGACAATGGTTTATAAATAGAGCCACAGCATATAGCAGCGTGACAGTGTGTGTGTGTGTGTGTGTGTGTGAGTCAACACAAATGAACAAAAGCCGCGCTGGACGACAGTGTTGCTGCGGGAGGCTCTCGAGCCGCGCTGGCCAATTAACACGCAGCTGGGGAGTCAGGGCGAGGCCTGTGATTGGCCGAGACCACTCTCGGGAGCTCATTAAAGGAGCCTGCCGACTAGAACCTCCTCACTGGCAAAACTTCTGAAGACAGTTTGATCGGAGAGGGAGAGAGAGAGAGAGAGGGGGAGAGAGAGAGAGAGTTTGTGTGTGTGTGTGTGTGTGTGTGTGTGTATGTGTGTGTGCATACATTTGTGTGAGTGAGTGAATGAGAGAGTGAGAGGGAGGCAGGAGGAGAAAAGTAAGCGAGTGAGTGAGTGAGTGAGTGTGTGTGTGTGTGTGCGTGTATGTGTGTGTAAGAGAGAGAGAGGATAGACAGAGAGGATATGAGAGCGAGCAAGTGTGTGTGTGTGTGTGTGTGTGTGTGCATGCGTGTATGTGTGTGTGTATCAGGGAAGGAGACTTCAAATTGAAGCATATTGGCAAACTATTTAGGATTTCCGAGACAACAAAAAGAAACATATTTCAAATCAGTCAAAATGAAAAGATGTTGAGACGCTGGAAGACTTATTGTCTCCGCTCAAAGGCACAGTTTCTCTGGTAAAAAACCTGTATAAACGGTTGAAAATAAAACTGTTAAAGATTCAGCGGAGATGATCCATCATTCCTATCCCTAGACCAAGGTTTTTCGATTTCATATCCACCCGTTTCCTATGCCAGACATACATCATTTCCTCAAGAGAGGTACAGATGAAAACGTCTGGCAGGAGTGCTACAGCGCAGTCTTAATCCCTGTCTGAGAGCACAGAATTGCTTTGGCAGGTCCAACCCCCACCACCACCTCCACCACCAGCACCACCATCACCACCACCACCTGCTCTCAATGCCAAATGCATCCTCTCACACTCCTGAGCTGCTGGAGAGTGACGTCATGCCCCCATTTTTTCGTGAGGGTTGGGGGGTCTCATAGGGGTATATGTGTGTGTATGTGTGTGTGTGTGTGTGTGTGTGTGTGTGTGGGGGGGGGGGGTGCATTAGGCAGCTGTCACACCATCATACCCTCACACAGCAACATCACCATAAGTGCTTCAACACATGCCCAGCCATACTTCAAAGTCAGTCACAGAGTATGAGAGGGAGGGAGGCAGAGGGATAAATAGAGAGAGAGAAAGAGAGAGAGAGAGAGAGAGAGTCAGGCAGACAGGAAGGCAGGCAGACAGATAGAAGACAGATAGACAGACAGACAGACAGACGGACAGATTTAAGATCCTTTAAAAAGGATCTGAATTATCGAACAGAGGTGGTAGACGTATACAGTAAATCAAAAGGGGGGGAAATGCACGAGGCAAACTCCTTCACCACATAGACGACCCCTGAGGGGAGGGTGCGGCCACCGGCCGCTGGGCGCTGAATGCTGAGCGTGGGAGCAGTGACTCCACGGCAGCAGATGCGCCACCGGTCCTCCTCGCCAGTGCCCACATGGCTCCGGCCGTGCCCCCACTGTGCCCGCGCTCGGGATGGGCATGTCGTCGGTTGTTTACACGGCGCCTGGCGCGGCGTGCCAGCTGTAATGACTGTTTACGGGCAGCGCCGAGGCACTCAATAGGGGCCCTGTCGGGGACACTAAGTGCCCCTTCCCAGAGTGGCGCTGCCAAAGCCGCTCGTTTACGAGAGCCAGTGGCCGCCACATCGCTCCCGCCCTGCACTGCCCACCCTCTGTTTGGGTGAACAAGGGGGTGGGGGTGGGTGGGGTTAAAGGGCCTGTTAATAAGATTTAGGTGAAGCACGACAGACACAGAGCTGCCCCTCCACCACCTCCTCCGCACCACATCTGAGCTTGACGTCCTTTTAAAGCACAAAGAGGAGCGTACACTCTTAAAATGAACAAACTGTGTTGTTGTCCCTATCTGGACACAGAGATGTGTTACAAAAAACAACGCAAGTTGTGCTATTTTCAACACAATATTGTGTAACAAATAACAAAAGCAACGTGTTGGAAGCAACACAAACTGTGTTGTCCCTATATATTTGCACACAAGTTGTGTTGTTTTCAACACATTTGTTTTAAGAGTGTACTATAGCTGCACATTATTGGACGGTAGCATCAGCATCTGGTCATCGTCTGGTCAGCGTCTGGTCAGAGCCATAGATCACTTTAGCAGACCCCCAGAGTGGCCTGCTGCCATGTCGTCTACTGTACCGGAGCCCAGCACATCATGAAGCACTTCCCTATTCTACCATTGCACTGCTAAGACATGGCTGGAGTAGAACAGACAGGCCTTTCACTATTATCTCCTAAACGTTGACATAAAATGAAAGTTTCACATCTACAGTAGCCACCCCCCCCCCCCCGTGGCGTGCACTTTGTGCAGAAAGTGCCGTTAAAGTCCCAGAGAGTGCTCTGCTCTGTCGTTGGAACTTCCGACCTCTGATTGTTCTGGAGGAACACCAGCACAAAAGACAAAACACTGAACAGCCCTGAAAAAAGGCTTTGAAAAAACAAACATCTCCTCCAGGCACTTCAGCTTTTCAGCTCTTCCTGGAGCTGATGGGCAGCGATGGGGAAGCACCAAGAGAGGAAGAGGAAGCTGTACATTCACTAATAGGAGCACTAAGAGCAAAGAGGGCTGTGTTACACCACACATAATGGAGAAATATGAACACCGCCACACATACACACACATATACACACACACACACACACACACACACACACACACACACACACACACACACACATACACACTAGCTTACAAACTGGCTGTGAGACAACATTAAGTCTGCTGATATTTCCTGATGTCTGTGACAGCCATTATCTCTTTGATGTCCATTTTCGGGGCACTCAAAAGTGGAAAAGACACGCTAGGGGTTGCTAACGTCGTTGAGGCTTTCCAGTGCATCCCCGTGATTCATGGCCCACTGTCTCGCTAGCATAAAGCAGGCGCTACATGAAGGGCTATCTTACTCACACACCAGATAGCTGTAGGCGTATTTCTGCATAAGCGCCGCATGTCAGCATGGTGGAGAGTTATACTGCAGATATGCTGAAATGTATATGACAGTGTGACAGTAGCATGAAAGGAAGGGAGCAAGGGCAGAGGGGGGGGGGGGGGGCAATTATATCTCCTGGATATGCCACTTTAATACAAACATCACATGTCACACAGAGAAATGTATGGGGGGAAACACACAGACACACATACACACACACACACACACACGCACACACACAGGCACATGAAAGCACACATACAAAGTGATATTCAAACAAACACACATATTCACACAAAACCCACACATACACACACACAAAAAAAAACCTCTTCAAATACAAACTCGAAAAAAACAAGCACACAAACATCCGCACACACACACACACACACACACACACACACGTGTGCACGTACACAAAGTGCATGTGGTATTGCTGGCTAATTGGACATTAAAAGTGCTTTTCATTAGAGAGGAAGGAGGACAGATTGATGCTCGGGGACCACTCACTGTGATCAGGTCTGTCCATTCATTATGGATGGAGGGAGAGGGAGGCTTCGCCAGCTGCCTGGACTATATCGACAGCAGCCAAGCCCTCCCCAGCCCACCGGCACTCTGGACGATCCCACTTCACACTGCACCATCTGCACACACACACACACACACACACACACACACACGTGTAGCAGTTGCTTGAAGCCGGTTACACACGCACACACACACACGCACGCACATCTGAGACATCTGAGGCCAATAGTCGCTAACTGACAGCAATGACACACCAGCGCTGATGTAGGCTAATTGCTGTACGTGTGCCAGCTCTGCACTAGACACACACACACGCACACACACACACACACACACACACACACACACACACACACACACACACACAGGGAGATATTCAGCAGCATACTGGAGAGGGGGGCTGACTGGTGTACTGGCATCTGTTTGAAGTGTGTGCATGTACATGGAAATGAGTTCTACATGCAGCATCACTCAAACCTAAGTGATGTGTGCACTAATATAGAGGCATTAGCCTACCCTGTCCATACAAATCAGGAAGGGCCTTTGAAATACGGCTCCCCTGCAAAAGCCCCATTAATCTCACACATAAGCAGCACACCACTTGCACAGCACTGGGCCTGGAGATGAGCCTGACGTGGGGAGACGTCCCGTGGCACGGTGGGACAGAGAGAGAGAACTGCAGAGTGGACACACAAGTGAACTGCAGAGTGGACACACAAGAAACTACAGAGTGGACACACAAGACAACTGCAGAGTGGACACACAAGACAACTACAGAGTGGACACACAAGACAACTGCAGAGTGGACACACAAGTGAACTGCAGAGTGGACACACAAGTGAACTGCAGTTGACACACAAGTGAACTGCAGAGTGGACACACAAGTGAACTGCAGTTGACACACAAGTGAACTGCAGAGTGGACACACAAGTGAACTGCAGAGTGGACACACAAGTGAACTGCAGTTGACACACAAGTGAACTGCAGAGTGGACACACAAGTGAACTGCAGAGTGGACACACAAGTGAACTGCAGTTGACACACAAGTGAACTGCAGAGTGGACACACAAGTGAACTGCAGAGTGGACACACAAGACAACTGCAGAGTGGACACACAAGTGAACTGCAGAGTGGACACACAAGTGAACTGCAGAGTGGACACACAAGTGAACTGCAGAGTGGACACACAAGACAACTGCAGAGTGGACACACAAGTGAACTGCAGAGTGGACACACAAGTGAACTGCAGAGTGGACACACAAGAGAACTACAGAGTGGACACACAAGAGAACTGCAGAGTGGACACACAAGAGAACTGCAGGGTGGACACACAAGTGAACTGCAGAGTGGACACACGAGAGAAGGAGGGGAACCACGCACGGACATTTAGCACGTCACGTCTGGACACAGAACGGGGATTTCCTCCTGTTCTTCCCCTCCATTCCAGATAGTTCTCTCTCTCTCTCTCTCTCTCTCTCTCTCTCTCTCTCTCGCTCTCTCTGTCTCTCTAACACACACACATCCTCCCACACACACAGAGACACACAATCTCTCTCTCCCTATCCCTCTCTCATGAATAATCATGGGTGTCATTATGAGGGATGGGTCGTGAGCAGGCAGGACTTGAGATGAGAGCAGGTGGGGTGGGTGGAGTGGGGGGTGGAGTGGAGGGGTGGAGGAGAGAGATTGATAGGGCCCAATGCAGAGTAATTGATCTGTGGGGCCTCAATACGCGTCATTGGGCGCGTGCCACTCATGAATACTAAAACAGGCGATAAGACAATGAGAGCAGGAGACAGAGAGAGTGTGGGCAGAGAGGTGGAGGAGGAGGTGGGGTGGGGTGGAGGTGGGGTGGGTGTAGTCTGATCTACAAAAAGAGAGAAGAGAGGAGAGGGCGAGGAGAGAGGAGAAGACAGGAAACACCTCATAGAGCATTAACAATCAGATGACTAAAAGGCGAGCGCGGCGCTCCACGCGCCAACAGCTTCCTCCCCCGTGGCCTGAGTGACGCTGCCGCTTTTATTGAACTCGGCGCTCACAAACGAGCCTCATTTCCCTCCGCACAGGCGAGCTGCAGACGTGTAATTAGAGCAGATGTTAATATTACAATAGCTCCTCGTTCACCATCCCCACCACGTGATTGTGTACGGCCAGGGCAGAAGTTTGAGTAATGGCAGTTCCCTTTGAACTTTCTTGAAAGCCTCAAAAAGCCTCTCTCTCGCACTCTCTCTCTCTCTCTCCCTCTCTCTCTCTCCCTCTCTTTCTCTCACCTGGCAGTTCATCATTTCTTCCAAAGCCCTGAAAAGAGCAGTTTCTTCAAAGCCAGCCCCAAATCTATCAGTGGCTCCGGCGAGCCCTTCAAAAGGCTCCTGCCAACAATAACTAAAAGCTCTGTGCCAGCCGCCGCCTCAGATCAATAGCCCCAGGGACGGGCTTCATAGCCACCACGGGGGACAGACCCCTTGTGCCTGACGGCCCACACTGATACAGTCCACTCTCTGGGTGGACAGACAGTCCAGACCCCACAGGGGGGGGGAGGAGGCACTGGGGGGGGGGGGGGGGGTATAGGTGGAGACTGAAGCATTAAGCTCACCTCAAAAGGCTAGCGATGCTACAGTGGAGTTTTGTTGATCTCTTTGCTACACACACAACTGGCGACATCACAATCCCCCATCGATTCAAGCCCACCGCACACGGCCGGCATCACGACTGTCAGATGCGATGGTGGAATTCTGTTGATCACTTTACTCCACACACGACTGGCGATGCGATCCCCCGTCGATTCAGTGGAGATACACTCAACATTCAGCTGTTTTCTATTGACGTATCAACGGGGCCGATTGGAGCCATGCGACGGCCGTGGCTTCCACTTGTTGCATGCGTTGCCCCATCCGCTTCAATAGATCCTACTCAGTGTTGCCAGTCGCCAGCCATAAATCTGTGTTTAGGCCTTTACTGGACTGAGTTACTTCACTGGCATTTTATTATGCCATGTCAAGGTTCAGATTCCAGAGTTCTGTTACACTTACACAGTCCCTGATATCGATACTGTCTGCCTATTTCAAGCACCCTGAAGTGCTACCAAGTATTCAATAACTCATTGGTAAAGCTAATCTTCTTCTGTGTACATTTGGGGGGGGACAAGGTTGTTTAGGATTAGAGGTAACGTTTTTAATTGATGTATCTTATGCCATTGTTCCATTATGGGAGGCTCCTCACTGTAGCTAAATGTGCCCTCTTAGCAATTTGGACATTCCCTATGTGGCCTAAGACCTAGACACACAGACACAAATTGAACTCTTGCTATAATTGGCACAGGTACAAAACAACAACTCTTCTCTGAACTGTCAAGAAAACTAATGTGCCATTAAAGTAATGCAACAACCTATATTGTGGCTTGCCAAGGAAACACATCCAGAGTTGGATGAAAGTTTGTTTTGGTGGCGGATGATGATTTATGCCGATGCCCAATGGTTTGGGCACCTCTGCTGGGTTCCAATGGCGCTGACAACTAATGGAATGAAGCAAATAAATATTTGTGAGTTCTGGCTGTGACATGACACAAACAATAATGGATGTTCAGCTATTTCTTCCCATTAACAACACTGAAAAAAAAAAAGTCAAGCGGCGGGCGCATTGGCTTTTGAGAAGAAAGCCTGTTATCTATCCACCCCCCACCCCCCTCTCTCTCTCCCTCTCTCTAATATGACTCCCTTTCTCTCTCCCTTCTCTCTCGTGTTTGGAGCCTTAGCTGTGAAGGGAGCAGCATGGCTCTCAGACACTCACACAAAGTGCTGAAGCTGCTTTTAATGAGGCGCCCATTGCAGGCCAAGCGCAGACGCTCTCGCCAACAACAGTGAAAGGGAATCTTTGTGGAAATAATTGCAGAGAGAGAGAGAGAGAGAGAGAGAGAGAGAGAGAGAGAGAGAGAGAGAGAGAGAGAGAGAGAGAGAGAGAGAGAGAGAGAGAAAAAGACCAGAGCAAAGGCCAGAGCAGGAATCAGAGAGCCACATGGCGTCTTTTGGTAGTCTCCCTGCAGGCCACTGGCTAGGCCTTTTTCTTTTCTTTTCTTTTCTTTCTGTACTTTGAACCATAGAGTGTATTGTGTATTTCAGGAGGGCAGATAACAGAGTGAGTGGAGAGGCTAGGCTAGGCGTGAGGAGTAGAGGCTTCTGCTGATGAGATGTGGCAGACACAGGACCTGATACCATGCCTAACACCACGGCTCCACCTTTAAGAGACATCAAAGCGCTCTGCAAGAACCTGGACCTTCTGTACAGTACTGTACTCCGGCGTTCAGAACAAAGTGTTGCCTCCATGGAGGAGTCAGTAGATGCTTGGACACTTCTCCAGTTCCATCTAGAGCTGCAGTAGGATTCTCCCTTCCTCTTCCAAGTGTTTCCACCCCAAAAGCATTCTTTCCTCCCGCACCGTTCCTCCTCTCTCTCTCTCTCTCTCTCTCTCTCTCTCTCTCTCTCTCTCATTGAGAGAGAAATAAATGTGTGGTGTTTCCTCTCCACTAGCCCCTCTGAGGCTGCTGGCTGTTTTACAAGCCTAATGATGTTTATACGGCTTACGTAACAGCATGGGACGGAGATCATGCGCTAGGAGCAGCGCTGCACAGCACGGCCATGCTGGCTGAAGCTGGGATGCATCCAGTCCCACGGAGAGAGAGAGGAGGCCCCGACGCTATACGCAGTTCTGAGAGAAAGCTCTCGCGTGTTTAAAGATGGCCAGGGAGGAGGAGGAGCACCATGCAACATCATCATACACCTCGGCACACTAAAAGGAAAACCACGGCCCCAGCGGGTAGTTTTGGAAAGCAATAATTGCCCCCCCCCCCCCACGGTGACGATAATGGCCTGTCCCATTGCATGCTGGGCAAGTGCAGAATTGGGGGGGGGGGGGATAAACTGAAGTGTGAGATAGCAAATCATTACAGGGGCAAAGACAAAAACAAAAAATCAATACCTGTCTTTGGCTGAAGACAGTACTCCTCACCATTATCTAGATAATGGGCAGGGGGTGTGTGTGTGTGAGTGTGTGTGTGTGTGTGTGTGTGTGTGTGTGTGTGTTAGAACATTGAGTGCAGGGGTCAGCCCATCCAGGAGTGGGCTCTGCCATGCGGGCAGGAAGTGAGGCGGGACAGTGTGACCTCATCTTGGAGTGGAGGTCAGCGGAGGTCACCGGAGCCATTAATGCTGGATGAGCATTGTGCTGGACAGCGGTCTGGCCCTGCGCCCTCTCCCCGGGAGATGCATAAAACATGGCTGGCCAGAGCCGGGGGGGCAGGTGGCCAACAGGGCGATGACTGCCCCGGACTGACCATGGCCTGGGGTCAAACGGGATTGGGTTGGGGGAGTGTAGGGGCCTACATTGGGCAGTGTGTGTGTGTGTGTGTGTGTGTGTGTGTGTGTGTGTGTGTGTATATATGTGTGTGTGTGTGTGTGTGTGTGTGTGTGTGTGTGTGTGTGTGTGTGTGTGTGTGTGACCTCATAGCTGCTCAGATCCCACACACAGAGGAAGAGCAGATCTACAAACACACCACTGTCCACTCTGAATGGTTTTATTCCCCTGCAAACACCTTCTCTGGAATTGCAAACACACCGGACATTATCATAATTTCTCAGAGTGCTAAAACAGTTAAAATATTTGAAGTGTCATGTGCTTTTGACCTATTTATGGAGGACTCATACTGTGCAAAAACACTTAAATACCAGCCTTTGATTTCGGTCATTGAGAACCTAGGTTACAAATGCCAGCTCATTGTGTTAGTGTTTGGTAGCCTAGGTCATGTACATAGGTTGGTGGTCCGTGGGCTTTGTATTGGGGGACTATATAAGACTAAGGCTAAGCAGCTTGTAAAATACTGTTCCATATCAGCAGTTATAGGAAGCATGTTTATTTGGAAGAGACGATGTTTCCTATACCCTTGAACCTGTGGACTCATGGTGGATTGTTGAACTGCTTTAATCTACTGGATTATTCAAGAAATTTGATTCCTTATGTAACTTGACTTGTAAAGTGGAATCAAATAAAGTATATAAAATGTGTGTGTGTGAAGGGGGTAGAGTTGCTTACTCCTCAAAGAGCAGGTCTGGAATGCTGGATGTTAATGTCAGGAAACCTCAAGTGCCTACTGATTAGAATCCATACAGAGATTTAACGTATTTCATTCGGTGCGTTTACAGTGTAAATGTTACAAACTAAGTAGCGCTCTGATGCAATATCTATTTAGGTTCAGTCCCAAAGCAATTAAACATAGTTTAATGTTCTGACAGAAATATTCATAATGTTGGAATATTACGAGCTAAACACTTATGTTCAGCTTCCTACCCTGTGAGTTAAAGCTCTGTGATATCAATGTTTCTCTCATCAGTCAGACATCGAGCAATATAGGCTCCCAATCCCAACACTGAACTCTATCCTATCCAAGCAAGCGATACATTAGATAATATAGTGCAGATCAAAATAATTTATTAAAATATGAAAGATGACCCTCTCACACACACACACACACACACACACACCTCCTGTCTTATTCATTGCTGTGCTGAGGACATTGGACTGCCTAGGCTGTCTCGTATTACCTGAGGAAACAGAAACCGCGGGCACTGAAATATTCATTACGTCTAATTACAGTTCTGGCCGACTGACAGGACAGACTAGCAGGGAAAGAGCAAACCCCCCCCCCCCCCCCCCCCAATGTCCAAAAGTACTCTCACTCTGAATACAGGTTTTAATTAACAATTTGCCAAATTACCAATCTTGAAACATCACATTGAAGTCGCGTTCAACAAGTTATATTCATGACACCATGAGGGTCTTTCTTCTCTCTAATTCAGAAAATGGCACCATGGACAACCACTTTGTAATGAGGGAAACCAAGCAAATCATAGACTCAAGCGAGCGATCTTTTGTAACTTCTGTTAAAGCAACCCCAGCACCACTGGAATTTGTGTTCCCGTCACAAACTAATGTCCAGCTGGCTCTAGACAGCGCCACGACCGCGAGCGAGACGCGCAGGCTGACAAACTGTTCTCGGGATGAGAGGAATTCCACGCATAGCAGACCAGAGAGCCATGAAATGTCCACACAAACGCAAAACAGAAACCAGACAAACCAGAACATCTTCAGAAAATCAATTCAGTCCAGTAGCAGACCACTAACATTCGCTGACTGGAAGACAGGCCCCCCCCCACACACACCACCAGACGCACAGACACACACACACACACACATAAAAACAATACATCTATACACAACATGGTTACACAACAGTCTTCCATGAGTCCATGAGATGGGGGGGGGGGGTACAGTCTGCATAACCAGTAAGCAAATAGACAAACACTCCTGTGATTTAGAGCGAGTGACGGGACCGGTCTTAAAATAGCCCCCCCTTTTCCAGCCGAGATCCTCCCTTGGGTAACCACACTCCCACATTACGGAGCAGTTTCCTCCACTTCAAATGGGGCTGAAATGACTCAGTTAGTGCTCTTACTCACCCACACTAGGACCGCTGTTCCCTGCGACCGCTCCGCTCGTGTTTTGATGTTATTTGGAGCTTGTCTGGTTGATCTACACTGGTTTCCAGGATGACTTGAGAAAGAGACGTACAACTGCTGAGTTTCTCTGCATAGTCCTCCTGTCTATGAGTGTGTGTCTAGGATGAGTGTGAGTGTATATGTGTGTGTGTGTGTGTGTGTGTGTGTGTATATGCGTGTGTGTGTGTGTCTGCGCAGCACAGAACTGCTCGTTCTGCCGGTCGGGGTCCGGTTTTGTTTTTCAGCTCCTGAAATCCAAGCTAGTTGTCCCAGGCTGGCTCCTAAGGCTTCTGGAACACTCCGGGAGAACAGCGCAGTACATGCGGTGCAGAATTCCGCCCCAACAACAACACCAGCAGTCCCCCCACAGGCCTCCTCTGCCAGGCCAGGCCGTCTCTGCCTAAACCCCTAAAGGGAGGTGTTGTGTGTGTGTGTGTGTGTGTGTGTGTGTGTGTGTTAGGATCTGTGTTTGCCTCAGAGTCCCTCCCCAGGTGTACCATCCGTTAGTCTGTCTGCCGGTGGCTCGGTCAGCTGTGGTCCTCGTGAGGAGCGGAGGACGCCAGGATGTCTGGGATTTTAGTCAGTGTCCTTCCGGTGAGGCCATCCAGGGCCTCGGGTTCACCACTCCTTCCTCTTCTTTTCTTTCTCTCGCTGTCTTCTCTTCCAATGTAGAAGACTCTCTCCTCTCTCTCTCTCTCTCTCTCCTCTTCTCCTTCTCTCTCTCTCCCAGGGCCTCAAGTTCCCTTCTTCTCTCAGTCGCGGTCTCTATCTCTCCGGGTCTGTGTGCAGACGCTGGTCAGGACGTGTGTGTTGGCCACCTCAGTAAATTAATAATACGCTGTGCTCTCTCTGCAGTCGCCTGCAGTCTTTTTGGCCCCGATCGGGTTGCTTTCGCTATAAAGTTACACTCACTGACTGTAGTCTCTCCCTCGCTCAGCCTCCCTCTCTCTCCCTCTGACTCTCTTTCCATATTTATGGCAGGCTCCTTCGTCTGTTTTTCTGTAGCCTATCCACAGAGTTTTGCTCTTTATCTCCATGTCTGAGTTAATGTGTGTTAGTGTAAGTTAGTGTGTGTGTGTGTGTGTGTGTGTGTGTGTGTGTGTGTGTGTGTGTGTGTGTGTGTGTGTGCGTATCAGTGCCGTCTGTCCTCCTTCAGGTCTCTCTAGTGCTCTCTTTCTCTCTGTCTCTTCTCTGTCTCTGTGTGTCTGCCTGAGCCTTGCTCTTGCTCGTGCTCCCCTTTGCCCCTTTCTGTTCTCTCTCTCTCCGTCATGTTTTCTCTTTATTCTCTCCTTTTTTGTTTTTGAACACGCTGCCTCAGCCTCAGTGGGGGCCTCTGAAGAAAACACTTCCCATCAGCAGTGCCCCCCACCCCCCCCCCCCCCCCAACACTCTGCCTTGTCGCCTGCACCCCCTCCACACACACACACACTCTGCCTTGTCGCCTGCACCCCCTTCACACACACACACACACAAGGCCAACACTTTTTTTAAGCCAATTTATTACCAACAGTTTGAGTAACGCCGGAGGAAAGGGGAGGAAAGGGGAGGCAGGGAGGCCTACCCACACAGCCGCCTGGGCTCGCCCCTGGGCCTGACGAATAAAGAGGGACTGCTTGTGCAGAATGAGAGAGAAAATGAAAGCAAGAGAGAGAGAGAGAGAGAAAGGGGAGTGATATAGATCCAAAAAGTGACAAAGTCAGAGGAGATAGACAGACTGAGACATGGTTAGAGAAAGGGAGAGAGGGAGAGAGAGAAAGAAAGAAAGAGAGAAAGAAATAGAGAATGAAAGAAAGAAAGAAAGAAAAAGAGAGGTAGTGATACTGAAAGTGACCGAGTCAGAGAAGATAGACAGAGATTGGTATTGATATTGGTATTGCTACTGGGCTCTTAAACTGTGCCTGTGCCCATATGTACTGTAGAGTATGGGGGGTATACAGTACACAGCAAATAAACTGGAGCCAGACTCATCGTGGGTCATGTGGGGTCTTCTCTGACTCTTGGCATGGACTCACTAATCCAGAGAGTGAGAGTGGACATGGTGGGTAGACGGGTCTTAGACAAACCACTCCAGAGAACTGACCACATAGAACAAAGATGAAGAGACTACGGGGAGAGAGAGAGAGAGAGAGAGAGAGAGAGAGAGAGAGAGAGAGAGAGAGAGAGAGAGAGAGAGAGAGAGAGAGAGAGAGAGAGAGAGAGAGAGAGAGGCAGAGAGGGAGAGAGGGAGGGGAATGAGCAGGAAAGAGTGACAGCCAGGTAGTTGTGTGTGGTGTCAAAACATCAGACCACTGTCTGCAGAATCTCCAGCAGAGATGAAGGGCACCAGCAACTGAGGACTATGACTATGCCCGGAAGAATCTCCCACACTACACACACACACACACAGATAAAACAGCAGGGAGGCCTCCTGTTACACTCAACTATGTGCTGCCTCTTCCAGAGACG
Organism: Sardina pilchardus; assembly: GCF_963854185.1. Taxonomy (NCBI): domain Eukaryota; kingdom Metazoa; phylum Chordata; class Actinopteri; order Clupeiformes; family Clupeidae; genus Sardina; species Sardina pilchardus. The sequence continues at coordinate 26,085,189 of NC_085002.1, read as the reverse complement.
GCTGCTATCAGAAAAGCAATCACTTAGTCCAGCCTAAACACACACTGGGAAAAGGCATCAGAGATGCGGGCTATATGCTCACAGACAGACCCCCCCTATTCAGCCTGTGAGAATAGGAACGGCTGAACGCAGCAATGAACTTGCGAACTTTCATGCTGTTAACTTAAAAAAAAACTTAAATGAGAACTCGTTGTAGGATAATGTTTTCAATGCATGTCTGAAGGAATAGGAGTTGAGAATGTATAGCTCTATGTGTTTGTAAGTAGAAGTGTATGTGTGTGTGTGTGTGTGTGTGTGTGTGTGTGTGTGTGTGTGTGTGTGTGTGTCTGTGTGTGTGAATACACAGAAAAACAGAGAGGAACTGACACATGAGCAAAAGAGGAAAAAATGCGTAACAGAAACCTGGCATGAAGCGGAACAAAACAAGAGATGGAAAACCGACCAGGAGAACTGCTGCACCACCACCCCCTGTTTCACACACTCACACACTCACTCTATCACACACACACACACACACACACACACACACACAAAACAACTCACACACACACGCAGCAACTCACTCACACAACCCCAAACTCCTTCCCAACAACAGTCAGGCTTTCTGTTCGGGGCAACACTCCTCCATCTTGCGGTGAGACCAAAGCGGCGGATCTGAATTACAGGGTCACGAGCAGGCAGCGATCTGATTGGCCGATCTCCTGACTCCAGGCAGCTCCGGGCTTAACCCCGCGGCCACTAATTTTAGCCCTCCCAGCCCTCGGCATGGCCAAGGGGGAGCGCAGCTATTAATGCCCCAAACTCCTCGCTCCTCCAGCGGGCCACAGAGAGGAAGCCCACTCGGGTTACAGCAGACGTCCCAAGCCAAACAGCCAGATTCCAACTGCAGCCAGCTCCATTCCAGTAATGCTCGAGGAATATCAAAGACTGCTATCAAAGACTGAGCCGTTATCAGGCGGCCGACAAACACGTAGTCATTGATTAAGAAAAGCTGCAATGGCATGGCTTCCCTTTTTAGGCAAATACACATCAAAAACACTGGGTTGGGTTCAATTTTGAGAGAACTTAAACAACTTTCCATTCACACAGAAAAGAACTTGTATGACAGTCAGCAACAATGACAGTGACACTGGTTCACAAACTCAACATAACAGAACAGAACAGAACATAACAGAACAGACAGAAATTCGGCTAAAGCCACAAACTTCTCAACAGTCATGTCCCTCTCTGCTACCCTTCCATTAGTAGAAGTCACGTCCGTTTATGTTATGTTATGTTTACGTCTCTGTTCTCCGACGTCCGCTGCTTGAGAGCACACATGGGAAACCCATAAGCTGGACTCAGATCACCGCATATAGAGACATGGAAACCACATCATCATCAGGCACTGGCCATTTCACTGTCAGTGTTAAACCTGAGGAACAGGCTGGTAAGATGAACTGAAGTCGCCCGCTGTGTGAGACGCCAAATGTGTTCAACAGGTGTGGACCCGGGGCTGAACCGCGGGACTCGGCGAATACCGTCTCGTCTCCACCTCTGGAAAAGCACTCATGGCTTCCGCAGCCGTCCTTTTCCCCAGATGTGCTTGGAGAGGGGAAAAAAGCGAGCTGTCAGAATGGAGAGCCAAGCTCTTACCTTATAGTGCGGACGGAGATGCAGTACTTCCACATTACGTTCCACATGTCCAAGTCATCGCTAGCCGGGACACCTGGGCAGGGCTGGGCTGGGCAGGGGCGCTCGAAGGGGGACGGCGGTCCAAAGGAAAACGTGCGCGAGCGAGAAGAGTCGCCGGGCGAGACGGAGGAAGCGATGACAACCACGCAAACAACAGAGGTGACGGAAGAGAGAGAGAGAACGAGAGAAAGACACGCAGAAGTAACAGGCAGCATGTGTGGAGAAGTCATGCAGATCCTGTAGCAGCATCCAGACCGGAGCCACTCCTCCCTTCTCTCTCGCTCTCTCCCTCTCTCTCTCTCTCTGTCTCTCTCTCTATTTCTCCTTTACTCTCTCTCTCTATTTCTCTCTCTTTCTCTCTCTCTCTTCGTTCAAACACATGTGAGTGGGACGTTGCCAAAAGCTCCCAGAGGTGGGTTAAAGAGAGAAAAAAAACAGAGATGACGGATTTAATCGCTCTCAGTTCAAGTTACTGCAGTTGCTGTTCTACAAAAGTTTTTCCCCCTGTGTGGTTGGCGTGTGGCGTGTGTGTGTGTGAGTGTGTGTATTTGATTGTGTGTGCGCGTGTGTGTGTGTGTGCGTGTGTGTGTGTGTGTGTGTGTGTGTGTGTGTGTTTGATTGTGTGTGTGTGTGTGTGTGTGTGTGTGTGTGTGTGTGTGTGTGTGTGTGTTTTGCTTGGCAGTCACAGCAGGCTATTCCCTACTGGTGGAGTCTAGTCTTCAGCCTGAAAGCTGAGGGGATAACAGGAGGCTCCGTGCCCTGCTTTATTAGGCAGTAGGGCTGACCACAGACACAGAGAAACAAGGCCGCCACAAACACACACACAATCCACAAATACTCAAGAAACACACACTCACGGCACGCACCGATGATATACGACCTGTCCAAATAACACACACACACCTCTCACCCAACCCAACACATATTTCTTGCAGATGCTTCTAAACACACCCTAACTCATCAAGAAGACAGAGGAAGAGGAGGGTATGGTCAAGGGATGTCTGCTGGAGGCAACAATCAGACCATGGTCCAACTGTTACACACACACACACACACACACACACACACACACACACACACACACACACACACACACACACACACACACACACACACACACACACACCACCCCTCACTGGGCCTGTTGGAGCTGAGATCATAGGGGAGGACTCTGGCCAGCGCATTACTCCATTACTCCATCACGGGGGTCAGGGGGGTCGCAGTGGCGTGTCAAAATAGGGTGGGGGGTGGGGTGGGGTGGGGGGTTTCTCCTGATGACAGAGGGGTGAGTCATCCCAGCGACTCAGAGACTGGGAGAAGGTCACGCTTTACAAGGGGGGGGGGGGAGAAGAGGAGAAGGAGGAGGGGTGGATGAGAAGGAGGTGCAGGGGTAGTAGGATGATGAGGAGGAAGACCAGGTGGAGCAGGAGGAAGAGGAACAGAAAGAAGGTGGTGGAGGAGAGGAGCAGAAAGAGAGGAAGAAAGAGCCTGTACAGGAGGAGGTGAAGGAGAAGGGAGACGGAAGAGGAGGACGATCAGGAAGAGGTGATGGAAGAGAAGGATGATGATGGCAAGGAAAAAGAGAAGAAGAAGAAGAAGAAGGAGAAGGAGGAGAAGGTGGAGAAGGAGGAAGAGAAGGAGGCAGAAGAAGGGAGTGGAGGAGAGCTAAAGGAAGAAAAAAGGAAAACAAGCAGAAGAAGGAGAAGGAAAAGGAGGAGGAGGTAGAGAAGGAAAATGAGAAGGAGGAGAAAGGGGGATGGAGGAGGGTTAACAGAAGAGAAAAGGAAAACAACCAGGAGGAGGAGGAGCAGGAGGTGGTGGAGGAGGAGGAGGCGCAGGCTGAGTCAGCTGCAGAGGTTGAGATCATAATCAGGGCCAGCGTGGAGGAGCCGGGTCAGGACTTGGCAGTGACCCACTGGAGCCATGACGGGGGGGAAAGGATTAGCCACCAAATTAAATCACATCCCACCACTGGGACGGTCCAGTCCAGTCCAGTCCAGTCTAGTCCAGCAAGAGAGAGAGACAGAGAGGCAGAGAGGACATGGGGAGGGAGGATGAAGAGGAGAGCGGAGAATGTTAAAGACACAAACAAGATCTATGGAACATTCTGGAAGAAATATGATGGAACATGCTGAAAAAAAATTGGGAGTTGAAAAGGTTGAGAAAGGGATTGGATGGTGAAAAAAATAAATGATCGGAAAAAAAGAGGGGGAGGGGAGTGAAGAAATGTCAAGAGATAGTGACCAAAAGGTAGTGTGTTAAAAAAATAAAGCCTAGAGTTGAACTTCTGGCATTTACTGGGAAGAAAGAAAGAGAGAAAGAAAGAAAGAACGAAAAAAAACTTCAAACAGCTTTGCACTGCTGTTGAAATCCATTCTCTTTTTTTTCCATGTTACTCTTCAGTTAAGAAAGAAAGCGCAAGAGAGAGGTTTTGCTTCAGTGAGGATTGTGAGTACACACACACACACACACACACACCCTGCGCCCCAACAACAGGAGAACATGCAGGGTGTGTGAGTGTGTGTGTGTGCTCACCCCCCCTGAAGAAAACCAACACTCAACAAACGCCATGACTTAATCCGGCCCATTTCCAACACATCAGTTCAGACTTAGCAGATCAGAGTCGGTCATCGTAATTACAACCAGACCGGCTTTTTAACACATTATTGGCTATATATGGAGCATCAGTGCGTGCGGTCAGCAACGTAAGGGAGCGGTCACTGCATCATGGCTCCTCTGCATGCACACAGTGGGAGTGCAGTGGGGCAGAATGCAGGTAGGTGAGGAGGCTCCTACAGGCGTATCAAGGCAGGACAACACACACACACGCACGCACAACGCACAAACACAAACACAAACACAAACACAAACACAAACACAAACACAAACACAAACACAAACACAAACACAAACACACACACACACACACACACACACATATATATTTGCTCAGTGAGATAAGTGTGTGTGTGTGTGTCTGTCTGTGTGTGTGTGTGTGTGTGTGTGTGTGTGTGTGTCTGTGTATGTGTGTGTGTGTGTGTGTGTGTGTGTGTGTAAATAGGAGAGAGAAAGAGATGAGAAGAAGGGAAAAGTTAATGCATGAGAGAGAGAGGGAAAGGGAAAGAGAAAGAGAAAGAGAAAGAGAGAGAGAGAGAGAGAGAGAGAGAGAGAGAGAGAGAGAGAGAGAGAGAGAGAGAGAGAGAGAGAGAGGGAGGGATTTAATTTGACTTTATTGAACCTTCATGGCTGAAAAGGATACAATGTGGGAGAAAGACCGTGACAGACTGAGTGGCAGAGGGAGAGAATCGGCATGTGTGTATTTGTGTGTGTGGGTGTGTGTAAGAGAGGGAAAGAATGTGTGTGTTTATTTGTGTTTGTGTGCGTGTGTGTGTATGTGTGTCAGAGAGGGAGACTCTGCATGGTATGTGTTTATTTGCGTGTACGTGTCAGGGAAGGGTAAGTCAGACAGATAGAGAGACTGTCAGTGCCACATGTAGGAATGTGCATAAAAATGTGTATCAATGGGTCAGTCTAAAGACACAAACAGAAAAAAAAACTACCTCCTGACTACACAAACACACACACACACACACACACACACACACACACACACACACACAGCCTTGCTGTCCACCCCCTGTGACCCCAGAGACTGTTAGGTAAGCACTGCCATGACCACATCACCCCAACAACATCCCGGATGTCTCAATCCTCCGGGGCCTTTGGCTCTAGAGCCTCTTGTTTGCTTTGGTTTGGAGCTTTCATTTTCTCTCTGCATCTTTTTTCACTTTCTGAATGACTGTCGTCTCATCCTTCCCTTGCCCCCCTCTCTCTTTCTTTCTCTCTCTCTTTCTTTCTTTTTTTCTCTCTCTCTCTCTCATGAATGTCTCCCATCAGGAAGATGAGCAGACTTCAGAACAGAGAGGTGACCCTGTTAATCCTCAGACCCACATGGTGTTTGTCTGCCAGACAGGGTGTGTGTGTGTGTGTGTGTGTGTGTGTGTGTGTGTGTGTGTGTGTCTGAGAGAGAGATAGAGAGATAGAGAGAGAGGGAAAGAAAGAAAGAAAGGAAGAAAGATAGAAAGCAAGTAGGAGAGAGCGAGTAAGAGAGAGAGAGAGACTGTGATATAAAGAGCAGGCTATATGTGTGAAATTGAGCCTTAGCTGACCTTGGAACACCATCATTCTTTTTGTGTATTTGTGTGTACAGTACATATGTGTGTGAGTGTGTGTGTGTGTGTGTGTGTGCGTGTGTGCGTGTGTGTGTATGAGTGTGTCTATGATGACAGTAAGGACCACAAATTGATAAATGCTCAAGGTTGTCGGGGTGATCCGATGACACAGCAGCCTCCGCTGCCCGACATCATAAAACATCCTCCTCGCAGTTACCATGGTCACCCTTGTGATGCGGTCACAACCTTTGTTCCCCGGCTGACAGGGGGAAATGTCTGAGGAGAGAAACACTCTCTCCCTGCGGTGGCCCAACAACATCTGTGTTAGTCATACGCTACATAATCCAGTCAGCGCACACTCGACGTGACGAGGACAGCGGGGGCAGAGGGGTTATCTGAGGCCGAGCGCTGACCTCGAGGGCCGCCGCGTCTTCCCAGCGGCCTTCACGGAAGCCAAGATCCGTGTAAACAACAACGACAAGCCCTGCTGGTCACCCCGTCTGAGCACACCAGACGACCCAGCGGATAGGTAAGGTTGGAACCACATATAAACACAAGGACATGAATTGTGTGCAAGACACGTACACACTTGCGCGCGCACACACACACACACACACACACACACATACACACACACAGACACACACAGACACACACAGACACACACAGACACACACACACAAACGCATGCATTCACACACCCACACACACACAAGTGAAAAACAGGTGCAAAAATGCTCCACACAACGAACTGTCCATCTCTCTCTACTCTCTCTCTCTCTCACTCACACACCGCCTCATTCCCTCCTCCTCCCTCTCTCCCAGCCCTAAGGCTGAGCAAACTGCAGAGCGGGCCTGTGTGTGTGTGTCGGACAGGTGAGTGACAGCTTAATAATGTGTCATAACCGGAGGACGACAAAAGCGCTGAATATGACCACCTATGTCAACATGCAGATGAATTCATTAGGACCGGTCTATTATTCATGAACGAGAGAGGGGTGCTGGGCCAGCTTTGATGGATTTATGCTGATGAGAAACACTGGAGCAAAATGCAGGAAACCTCCCCCAAACCCCCCTCAGGTTTGTCCCGCTATGGTGCAAATATCAATTTGGCCACGGTCGGAGGATTTGCTGGTGATGTGTCACATCAAGGCCATGACGGACACAAAAGAGGGAGAGAGAGCAGGGGTACAAGGACAAGGGGAGGAGGAGAAGAGAGAAGGGAGGGAGGGAGAGAGAGAGAGAGGGCAGAGCAAGGAATAGAAAAGAAAAGAGAGGGCAAAGAGGAGGAGAAGAGGGACAAAGCGGGTGAGAGAGAAGCAGAAAGAGAGGTTGAGAGAGAGAGAAGAGCAAAAGAGATGGAGAGAGAGAAGAGCAAAAAGGATGGAGAGAGAGAAGAGCAAAAGAGATGGAGATATACAAAGAGATAGTCAAACAGTGTGTGTGAGAGAGAGAAAACAGAGAGAGAGAGAGATGACTCTGGTGAAAGTAAATGCCAGAGGGCCTCTGTGAAACAGAAAGCAATTAGGGAACACAATGAGAATTCTCTATCCATTGGCTATCACTATCATTGGCAACCAGCACAGCAGAAGGCACAGTGTGTGTGTGTGTGTGTGTGTGTGTGCTCATGTCTGCATATGCATGGCTGGTCAACCAACTCCCCCAAATCCTGCAGCCCTGCAATGCTACGCCTTTAAACGACTTTAATTAACAAATTAATGAATATTCACAGAAACAGATCCCCCCATTTTCACCCGCATTAAACAGCAAAGCTTACCCCATCCAGGGAGGAGTGCTGCTCCCAAATACCCCCCCCCCCCCCCATCTCTCTTCCACTCATTTAAGCATTCATTTGCATACATTTTTACTGAACCCCAGCAAATACACACACATACACACACATACACACACACACACACACACGCACAGGCACACGCACACGCACACGCACACGCACACGCACACGCACACACACACACACACACACAGATGAGGTTAGGCCGCAGCAGGGGATGGCAGAGCCGTCTCAGAGGAAATCATCATGCTGCCTTGAGAAGCAGGGAGCGTCCACACCCACTGGTGTGCAGACTTAGGCAAACATCGACAGCGTCAGATATCGCCCTCGTTTACCTTTGATCTAAACACTGCACTGCTGCAGCGCAGCGCCACCACCACCCCCACCACATGTCAGGAGTGGGCTAATATGAAGAGGGCACACAGTGGACACACGGAGGAATGAACTTTCCCTTAACTGCTCTGGTCAGACAGGCTCTTCAGTAGGCCTACCCAGCACCATGAATTCATAGCAGGACCTGAGGGATTTGTGCTTGGCGTGGTTCTGCATTCAAGCAACTGCATGTGTAATGGAAATTCATAAATCACATCAAAAGGTCTGATTTTTTGGCTCAGACTGAAGCCCTTTAATTTAAAATTTCATGAATACTCGCAGCTGACCTCATATAAAATGAATAACAATGAAAGCACTAGGTTTTCTACAGCCTAGCAGGGAAGACCTGGTCTTTCTTCAAAAATTCAGGAGGAAGTGTTTTTGGTGAAAATGCTGCATCATTTCAACTGACTGGCAGTCCAGGTAGACATTACACAAGCCCTCTGCTTACTGAACCCATGACCTCGGTATGGGTAACAGGTAAGCTACAGCATGTCCTCACGCCTCTACCGTCACTCTATTGCCACCAAAGATTCTAGAACAGAGTTCTGTTCTAGAATCTTTGATTGCCACTGACGCCAACCAAGACAGCCCACACAGGCAGCATCACACCTCTAAAAACAACTCCAAACAGCCCTGAAAAATGAGTGAAATGACAGAGATATGGACTCTCACACACACAAGAAAGCGGAGGAGAATTACGAGCTGACAAAAACAAAAAATTCCCGTATTGTAGCTTGTCGGCGAGCTCGTTTGTTTAGATAGCCTTGCTTGAGGTGGCGGGCTGTGTTGGATTGGGTTACCACGCCAACGGCACCCTCCCCAGCCAGGGCCTCTCCACAAGCGGCGGCCACAATAACCATCCCTCACAAAGACCATTACTGTCACGGGCCCCGCCAACTTTTAAGCCCTGCCGTAACGTCAAAGACAGAGAGAGAGTGTGTGTGTGAGTTTGTTTGTTTGCTTGTGTGTGTGTGTGTGTGTGTGGGTCAGGGGCGGATGCCACACCGCAAGAGCACTGCTCGTCACTCTAATGACGAGTGGAATCAGGTGATTACACGTCTGGATCTTTGACGAGGGGCGGAGCCAGAGGGGTGGCTCTGGGTGACACATGACGAGATTTGATTGGCCACCCCAGGTGCCACTCCAAAATCCTAGTCTACAATTCACCATTAACAGTTGAAGGCAAGACCTTTCTTGATGCAATGCGCTAGTCTGAAATGTCAGACTTCAGAATTATAAATAACCTAGCAAACACGCCAAGACAAGGGGAATATTCTCTTTGTCCTTCAATTTATGAGTATGGTGTTTGGTGCACGATTTTACTCATGCATGTGTGCCAATTTGACAACCCGAGACTGTTTCTGTTTATCTAGATGCCACCCTTGAATTAATCAGTGTCCCACTACAGCCTCCCTTGTTAAAAATGTCTAGAATCGCCACTGTGTGTGACACACACAGTCTGCTCCACTGCCAGTGTAGACCCAATCTGTGACAGCAATCTCACCTGGTCCGCTCACCTGAGTCAAGCTGTTTTGCCAGCTTTTCTTGAAGGCTCAGCGCCTGTACAGTATATGTAGCATATCCACCCCCTCTTCCCTCCCCTTTGGTCTTACTTGCATCAAACCATCACAGCACAATACATGTTTTGAAGGCACTCTGTGTGGGCACGGCTCCTATAATTATGCCTGAGTACAGATTCTGTCTGGCAGGTGCTGCTGTTCCACTCAACACAATACGATGTGATGTGAAGGACTCCGATCTGTTTTGATTGATTGCCATGTAGCTGAAGGGGCGTCTGATGGAGAACAGGGAATGGTACCAGTGGCCAAACAAGGGTGCTCGGGCTGAATAAATACACAGAGAGACAGACAGATAGATAGACAGAAAGACACACACACACACACACACACACAGTCAATTCTGTCTGAATGAAGCAGGGGGAGTTCCAATGAAGTAAACAACTGTAACTGCCCAGGAGGGAAAATACCCATGGAGCATTCTGAGTTCACGCACACGCACACACACACACACACACACACGCACACGCACACGCACACGCACACGCACACGCACACGCACACGCACACGCACACGCACACGCACACGCACACGCACACACACTTGCACACTCGGAACTCACTCCAGGATGAGAAAACAAGGAAAGGTTATGGACCGGGCAAGGCCAGAGAAGTAGATACAAAGAGAAAATAGAAAAGCACTCAGGAGAGCGCAGACCTCCACCAAGGGAAAACATAACCGCCTCCTGCATCCAGACGGGGATATGGATCACTCCCAAATGTAATCGCTTCCTCCTTGGGTCATTTCAGACCTTCCCTGAAAATTTAATCGAAATCCATCCATACTTTTTGAGTTATTTTGTGAACAAACAAACAAACAAACAGACAGACAAACAATCAAGCAAACAAACCCTTATGAAAACATAACCTCCTTGGCGGAGGTAAAAAAAGAAAGAAACACATAGCAAGAGAAAGTCAAATTAAATAAAAGCACAAGCCTGGAGAGGACCGGTCTCTGATGTGTTTGCCTACGTGCACCACCTCCTCCTCCTCCTCCTCCTCCTCCTCCTCCTCCACCTCCTCCAGGCCCAGTTAAACACTTGCACATCTCCAATCAGGCGGCAGCAAAGCGACGCTAAAGGGCCCAGCTGTCATCACTAGTATACTATATTGCTCTACTCAGACACACTAGTACTGTATACTATATTGCTCTACTCAGACACACACTCGTCTCCTCCCAGTCCCAGCCCCACAGAGAGGAAGAAGAGAAGAGAGCAGAGGCGTTCCCAAGCGTGGCCCTTTCCCAAGCATACCATACGGCCAGCTCAACAAAGCAACAACTACTCAAGACTCATGGCCAATGCCTCAATAAGGCTTCAGCTTTTTTCTCTCAACTAGAGAGGATTTTTGGGAGAGTGGGATTTTCCCTCGCCCTCTGCGTGGCTGATGGAGTTGTGTTGATACAGTACATGTGTCAGTATTACAGCAGAATTTACTGAGTGGTATAACAAGAACAGGGGCACAAACCCAACCCTCTGAGCCCAAAGGTGCTCATCTGATGACATCCTGAAGCATGGGAACATTAGCGTTGAAATATCATTTAATGGGAATAAATCCACTGCACATATCTGCATTGCTTTTTTTGTTCTAACTCTCCTTCACCCAAGTTATCTTCATTGGAGGACCCAGAGAGAAGGTATATACAGAAACATGACCACACACAGATACACAGACACACATACACAGACACAGAAACACGGACACACATACGTGTTCTTGGTCACGCTTAAAAGCCCAGGACCCGGATGGAAGCACAACACACAACACACAGACACACAGACAAACACAGACACAGAAACACAGACACACACATGTGTTCTTGGTCACGCTTAAAAGCCCAGGACCCGGATGGAAGCACAACACACAACACACAGACACACAGACAAACACAGACACAGAAACACAGACACACACACGTGTTCTTGGTCACGCTTAAAAGCCCAGGACCCGGATGGAAGCACAACACAATGGAGGAGATAAAGTCTGCTTTTGGTGCAGCGTGTCAGGTCACTGGGGCACAATGCTGCTCTTATTGAGTCAGCCTGACCCTGATGGACCTCCACCCCCTCTCATCACACACACACACACACACACACACACACACACACGTTGTGAGAGGTGTGAGAGGCCACATTGAAGGGGCAGCGTGGTGTGATCTGGGAGGAACTGCCTCGACAGGCCCTTGCACGAGAACAGATCAATTATGGACTAATGAATTGCTGACTAATTGGAGAAATCCCGAATGCTGAAATAAGGTGCCCTGACACGTCCCGCCTCCCATGACACCTCCAGCCTTTCTAATTGTTACTACTCATTGCATTTACAGCTACTGCACCAATATATATCAACATTCCCCATGGAAATGTGCGTCTAATTGTTAGAGTTATCTTAACATTTATTTTTACCAATGAACTAAAGTAAATCATCAATTTTATTTAGGTCTTACACAAATAATAGTTTAACAACTCAGAAAATACTGTCTCGAATTTAGCCAAGGACAACCATTCAAGAGAAGTTTTACAAGACATCGAAGTCACCTTACCTCTTATAAAACCCATTGAGGGGTTGCAGACAAAGAAACTGCCAGTAATCCAGACAGAAGGCTTTAAACTTCAACATTGTCTTTGGATGAAGAATGGATAAATTAAGCGAAAGTAAGTCTGGCCACTTAAGGCAAGTCAAAACACAGAGCCGCGGTCCAAAATTCCCGTCCAAGTCGTACCTCGCCAAAACAAAACAAAACCAAGCACAACGTCTGAGGTAAATGTCCTTAGCATCCTGGGGGTTATCTAAACACCACGAAGGGGAGGAGAGGGCTGAATGACATCCACATGGCTCCCACTCCCAGGACTGCACCTGCCTATGAGAGAGCCTACGGGGGTCCCCCTCCTCACACCCAGCCAGCTACGGGGATGCAACGCTCCAAGGATCCCCCCTTTTCCTGTCTCTTGGAGCTGTGGCTGGACCAGCTGGATCAGAACCCCATCCCTGGGAAAGGTAGTCCTTTACAGACGTAATGTAGTCCTTTAAGTCGACTGGAGGATGAATGAAAGAAAGAACTGGTGCCCTCACATCCGTCTCCTGCGCAGGTATCTAGATCTCACGTGTGTTCACATCCACGCAGCAGACACGCTGCTTTGCTCCTGAAGGCAGAGAGTGCGTGCATGTGTGTGTGTGTAAGTGTGTGTGGTGTGTGTGAGTGTGTGTGTAATAGACTGAGGTAGGGAGAATGAGTAGGGGGTGTGGAAGACAACTAATCCCCCTCCTGAATCCCCCCCCCTCCTCCACCACCACCTTACCCCACCCTGCGCCACCAGATTACACTCTCTCCCTCAGCGCCTCCTCCCCTCTCCCCTCTCTGTTCCTGTTCCTCCTCCTCCTCCTCCTCCTCCTCCTCCTCCTCCTCCATGGTAACGGGACTCAGAAAACAGAAAGAGTCCCTGTCTCTGTCACTATCCCCCTCTCTTACTCCCCCCCCCCCCTGTACCCCTGTCTAGGTCTCCCTTCCCAACTCTCTCTCTCTCTCTATCTCCCCCCCCTCTCTCCCGCTCCTCAGAGCTGAATTACAGCTGCTCCCATTGTGCGCGCGGGCCGATGACAGGGTCCGGCTTCAGCACGCTCCGGCGGGGGGACACAAAGCACACAAAGGCCCGGCGCTTTGGCTCTATTAATTAGCCTCTATCTGATAGCTGCACTGCACTGCACTGCACACACCCCTCCTGCCTGCCTGCCTTCAGTCCTCCCGCCGCGGAGAAGAGCAGAGCGGCTAATCACTGCAGGCACATGGGCCTCAGTGGGGATGAGGAGATGGAGAGAGAGATAGATGGAGATAGAGAGATGGAGAGAGAGAAAGAGAGAAAGAGAGAGAGGGAGAGAGAAAAAGAGAGATGGAGAGCAATAGAGAGAGAGGGAGAAAAAGAGAAAGAGAGAGCGCGATAGAGAGATAGAGAGAGGAAGAAAGAGAGAGAGAGAGAGAGAGAGAGAGAGAGAGAGAGAGAGAGAGAGAGAGAGAGAGAGAGAGAGAGAGAGAGAGACGGAGATGAGTGGGCAAGCCCACCTAAAGGTAGGGGCCGGCCCTGGGAAAAGTGGAAAAGGCCGCACTTGGTTAGATATGCTGATGCAGGTCGTCAGGGTGACCGGAACCATGGCAATAGAATCGCAGCTAGAATGGGCTCCCCCACCCAGCCACCATCCTTGACTACAATGGACTGATTGGGCCCCAGGGGAGGGTGGGGAGTTTCCGTGGCGATGAGAGTGGGAGAGTGTCATGCTGGCAGGGGTAATGCCAATCCTCAGATCATCAACACTATTTATGTGTGTGTGTGTGTGTGTAGTGTGTGTGTGTGTGTGTGTGTGTGTGTGTAGTGTGTGGAGGGGGAAGGGGTCACTTGGCTGTGTGTGAGTCATAGAGAAACACATTTCACATGCAAAACAAGAACTCCTCCAAGCTGAAGGCCACATTTCCATATGCCGATGAATCAAGCTTGGGGGAGTGAGGAGATGGAATCAGCTTATTGATGGATGCTGTCCACACACACCTGACCAGCACTCTTGGGAATGTTGTCTTGCTCAATTCACTATTGTGGAAAGAGAGACGTCTTCACACCGGATATGATCAGTTTCCTAATGCACAAACAAGGGCAACCACCCTCGCTATCTCTCTCTCTCTCTCCCTCTCTTTCTCTCCCTCCTCTCTCTCCCTCTCTTTCTCTATCTCTATCTCCTCTCGCTCTCCCTTTCTTTCTCTCTCCCTCGCACACACACATGCGCATCTGTCTCTTTTGGTAACACATATACATTGACATTACTACACAGAAGGAAATATATGCATGCACACACACACACACACACACATACACACACAAACTCCCTCTGTCTCACGCATGCATGCATGCATACACACACACCCCAACACACACACACACACACACACACACACACACACACTAGACAGCTCAGGACAGGATGCTCATTGTCATGCACAGAGTGGCGGTGGCTGCTGCGTCTCCTCCCACAGACTGGCACTCTGTGCTCCCTCTCACGCCCCTTGCCTCGCCACCCTGTGCCACCCGGAACTCGCCACCATGCCCGCCGCGCCAAGGAAACACCCTGCTCTTTTCAGCCGTAGCCTGGCAACAGGAAGGCATTCAGAAGACCAAGGGATGGCTGACATATACTCACACTCTCTCTCTCTCACACACACACACACACACACACACAAACCCAAATGGACACAGCCCAAAAACAAAACTTGTGAGGAGAAATACTCACAATCCCACATGTAAACACAGTCTGAAATAACACACACACACACACACATTGTAGGAGAGCACTACAGATACACATACTGAACATACTGTCCACAGTACATCCTCACACACACACTGAACCTACCCACCATATCATAACCCTTAAAGTGTGCACACTGATGATGACCATCCCTCCATTCCGTCGACAGCAAGGGAGCACTGATTGTTAGGGTTCAGCTTCTCGGTGCCGTGTAAACTCTGAAGCTTATTTACGGCTCTGAATGCACGACTCGGATCAGAAGCGGGCCGCATCCGGGCCTAACAGCAATAGCTCTTAGTGTGGGTATACGAAAGCGGGGAGCTCAATTTACTCTGACGGGGAGAAATAATTACACCTGGCTCAAAACATTCCCAAAATACATGGAGGGAGAATAAAAAAGTAATTAGAAAATGGTTGAGAAGTCATTATATTTCACCCAATTCTTAGTCATTGAAATATTTGCATTTTCAATTAAATGACTGTCAATCAGGTCCGTGGTACAGTGATGTATGGCCATGAGGGAGCTGGGAGGGCAGGGAGGAGAGGAGAAAGCTTTCAAGCAACTTAGACGGGAGAACAACTCCCACATCTTTAACACGTCGAACAGGAACAGCTTGTGGAGAGTGAATGTGTGTGTTTAAGCCACCCACACTCACTCATTTGGTCATTTAAAGTGAAAGCTGCTCCGCTCTTTACTCCATCTTTATTTGCTTTGCAGGGCCATAAAACACACTCACATAGAGATGCACACAGACGCAGACACACACACACAAGAGTCTGTGGCCACACATACACGCACGTCCCACAGCCCCTATTAACTCCTCAAAGCAAACCACTCTCTTTGTCTCCGACTGCATTTAGGGATGGGGGGGGGCGGGGGTACCTCACTGGAAAAGACCCCAAAAAGAAGGAGGAGTCCTGGGTGTGGAGAGGGGAGGGGAGGGTTAGGGGGGGGGTAACCACTGAACAGAAGGTGTAACCAAATGAGGGGGCATTCATCATCTGGGCTTCCTGCTCCGACCCATATCTCTGCATCTCTCTATCCCTCTCTCTCTCCATCTCCCGCTCTCTTTCTCTCCATCTCTCTCTCTCACTCTCTACTCCTCCTGCCGTTAGGCCGCATCACTCAGCAGGGCGGAAGAGAGGATTTTAATGCCTGATCAATTCCTCACGCACAGAGCACCTGATCACACAGTGGACACAGTGGGGGAGGGAGAGGAGGAGGAGGAGGAGGAAGAGTAGATAGGTAATGGCAAAGCATCTGATCACCCAGTGGACACAGTGGGCCACTCAGCTGAAGGAGGAGGAGGAGGAGGAGGAGGAGGAGGAGGAGGAAGAGTAGAGAGGTAATGGAAAGGAAATGAGAGTGGTGATGGAGGGATAATGAAAGTGTGAGAGAAAGAAGGAGACTGACACAAAAAAGGGTAGAACAAAAGGAAAAATGTAAAGGGAAAGACAAGAAGATGGACAGATTCATAGATGGGAACAGCGAGGGAGATAAAAAAAAAAGAGGAGAGATGAAACGAGGGAGGGGAGAGGCCTTGATGATGAAGGTCTGACCTCCAGCTGCACAACTGAGCCGGAGCGGAGTGGAGCGTCTGTTCTATGTGGGGCTGGGCTTCACTCGAGCCTTTGGCCTCCGCACACCCATCTCTCCAATCGCACCCAGAAATAAAAGGAGTCTTTGTGTGAGAGCAAGACACTTGTGTTTAGTGCTTCAAGGCCAGATCTCTGTTAGAAGACTGACCGCTGAAGAGGCCTGAGAAGCCTGCTGTGATTGGACGATTGACTTATTTATTTATTTATTTAGCTTCCTTTCTTCTCTCAAGAGGAGAGCTGCCAGGCCGAGGTGCTTCAGATGACGGTGTGTGTGTGTGTGTGTGTGTGTGTGTGTGTGTGTGTGTGTGTGTGTGTGTGTGGATGGGTGTCTGGAGTCTTGGATGGGCCTCGGCTGTCTTCTCTGGGCACCAGGTGCTTCACTCAAGGTCCCAGCTGTGCTTTTAGCCCACCCATGTTAATGAAATACAAAGGGGGTGGGGTTGTGTGTGTGTGTGTGTGTGTGTGTGATTCTGTTTATGGGGAAGGGGTTTTGTTGGGTTAATGAAGACTGGCCCCACCTGGGGGAGGATACCTACTTTCCAATATTCACTGCTCTACTAACCCTAAAGCCCTAAACGTGTACACACACACACACACACACACACACACACACACACACACACACACACACACACACACACACACACACACACACACACACACACACACACACACACACACACACACACACACACACACACACACACACACACACACACACACACACACACACACACACACACACACGCCTTGGGCACAAACAATGCAATGGAACTCTGGGTGCAGATATCCCTTCTCCCCCCGTGAATCACTAACCCTCCCAGATAGCACATATGGGGTCGCCTCATGAAAGTCACCGCGCAGCAAAGGGCTCTAATTAATGACCAGCCTCAAAACACATGGGGTTAATAAAATAGTCGTATAAAAAAGGCCTCTTTTTATCGCTCATGGCTATTTAAGATGAGATTTGGTCAAGGGTTGAACACAGGGATGGTGTAATAGCTACATGGTTAAGCAATGCCTAATAGTCTGGCTGGAACTGTAACGGAGTAGTTAGCCCATTGTGATTGAAAATACCCATATTCAATACCTACTGCCTGAACTAAAGTTACCAGACAGCAATTTGTCTGTGATTCAATACAAGATAAGTTTCATTTGTGGCAAAGAAAAGGAGTCTGGAAAGCCTGCAAGCAGCTGCTTGAACTATCGCAGTCTCTGTGGACCGCCTATTGATTTTTGTTGTGTACATACTTTTATATAACGCTGGCTACAATGGCAGAGTAAGAGAGGGGATTTCTTCCTGCTTTGTGGGGGAGGCCATGGCATTGTCCCCAGGAGTCGTTAGGGGAAGAAATGGGCCGGTGTAAATCACCCCGCTAATGGATTCTGAGGGCTCATTTTTCACCGGAATATATATTTGCTTCGCACACGGCGCCCCGTAGGGCTAAGCGGCCTATAATCTGAGCTGTGGTATAAACCTGTGAGGGAACACGATGATATTTACTTATCAGCTCCTGAGCCAAAGAGGCAGGTAGTCAATTTGGCAAATGCTGAGTGGCACGGAGACAAATATAGATTTTTTTTTTTAAAGAACATTAGTTTTATGTCTTTATCAACTTAAGTGGAGACTAAAACTTGGAAGAAAGTAGTCACTAGCAGTGATATTTTTTTTATAAAGGAAAAAGCCCGTCTCCAAAACACAAGCGTCTACCATGAGGCATTTTGTTGATATGGTAATAAGCTTGTGCCCCTAATTCGCGGGCAGTAAATTGGCGCTAATCTTCTTACAGCACCCGCATGCATGTAAATATTCCTCAAATTCAACAGCATTGCTAGCACGCTAGTGTGCCATGAAGTCACTCGTAGGTCCTCAGAAAATGGCAGGTTGCACTTTTCTTTTGAAGAATGTATGAGTAGGGTCTCCCTATCCCTTCCTTCCTCTTAACTCTCCCTTATTGTTCCCGCTCTTCCTTCTTCCTTTTGGTTGTTCTCCCTCTCTTCTCTTCCCTGAACTATCATCCTTCGTTCATCTTCATTCGAAACTGCCAACCCCACACACCCCTTCGCACCAAGCACCTCACACCTTGCAATGTCACATCTATTGTCACAGATCACTGTGTTAGCATCCCCGCTCCACCATTAGCTTAACATGCTACAGCACCCTGGAGAGGAGTGGTAGATCTGAGGGGGGGGGGGGTGGTGTAGGAGAGGGATGAGGAGGGACCGGGGGGGGGCTCCCCACAGAGATGCAGCCCCTGATAAACGACCCACTTGGGCCTTATCACCACCTCCGCAGTGGGGCCTCCAGGAAGCCAATAACCACTAAAAGGGAGCTGGCTCCCAAACAACGCCGGGCACGCTGGCTGGGCTTTAGGGCCCCCCCGAGCACGCGGGGACCTGGCCGGGGTCCTAGGCGTGTAATTGGGGCCATTTTCCAAGCGGGGCCTGGCAGATGGGGTCCTGCTTGGTAATGAGGTTGGGATGGGGTGGGGGTGGAGGTGGGGGGGTAGTGGGTGAGTGATGGCTGCTGGCTGGCATTGCGTTGGAGGTTTTGATGGCGCTGTGCGGTGTGTAGAACCTGGCAGACGCAGGTCTTTTCTCTCTTTCCTCCTCCGTTTCTCTGCATTTCTTCCACTCTTCTCTTGAATCACTTTGTCTCTTGGCTCAACTCTTCCTTTTCTGTCCCTATGGAATCTATAATGTTGTGTCTTCTCCTCTTCAATACTATATCATTTCATCTCTGCTTTCTATCTTCTCTTCTCCTCCCCCCTCTTCCTTCTCTCCACGACGTCTCTAAGAGTGACCATGATATCCAGTAACAGAGGCCCCTCGAGGGACGCATGGATGTGCCATGATGATATTCTAATCACTTCCACACCAACAGTATCAGGCAGTGCCAACAGAATTTCGCCCAGGAACACAAGAACACAAAGAAGGCTCTCGAATCACATTGACGCACTGCTCACAGGCAGGCAATCAAAGATAAGATCTGATTTAATTTGATAGATCGGATTAAAAATTACACCCCGGGAAATAGGGAGGGCTTTATTGAATAAACAATATTAGTTTCTATGAGACACAGACACACTTGGGACAGCAGCTTCTCTCAACAACAAGGGTTCCTTTTTTTCCAGGGCAAGGGCCTGAAAATGATGTCACTTCAGGGCTTGCTCTAAGTACAGCATTTCTTTTGGCCGTGGCTAAATCGATCTACGGCTCCATTTTTGGCAGTCAGGATGCTTCACGGGAAGGAGGGGGAAAAAGTGGCTGTATTTCTCTGGCTGTATTGAGGCCGGCACAGTTGTTATTTTCAATCGCTCCCTTTTAAGCCCTCTGCCCATCCCCTTCACTCACCATTTTTCCGCACAGTGTGAGCACTGTGATCTTGAAGTCATGTCTCCGGCGGAATAGAGGGGCCTGGCCAGTGGCCACCTCTGGTCAGCATAACAACATCACTTCATGGCTAAAAAGTGGCTTGACTGTGGTGTGAGGCCGCAACAAAGCAGCACACCCCCGCTTGCACTAAATAACCTTCCATTGTGTTTTGCATCCACACCCAATAGGACGAGCCCTCTGCCTCTATCAGCACATGTGCAGACACGCTGTAAAGTGGAGCACAGCGCTGCAACCTGGGCGTTGTTTGTCTCCGTACAGTAATTGGAAGCAGCAGAGGGCCGCGGACGGAGACCTCTAATGGAAACGTGGCTGGAGGCTGTTTATGTTTATGTGTGAGAAAACAAACAGCGGCGGAGGAGTCGGTCGGTTCTGGCCCAGATGCGGCCCGGACACGGGACCGGCCTCGGCCGCAATCGGGAGGGCGCGCGTCGTCATGCCGCCGCCTTGTTATCGTGCAGGAGTGGGAGAACAGACCCACGGCTCAGTGGGCTGGAGCGCGGGGCAGCGCATCCCAGCGATCCTCAGCTCAGCTCAGCTCAGCTCAGCGGCCGGCTGGTTTATCTCCTCTCCGCCTCTCCTGCCTCAGGCTGCCGCTGCTCGTGTGTTTACGGGCTCTGGGAGGAAATGGCCAGAACCTCTGGGCACCCTCTAGTGGACACTGTGCTCCACCTAGTGTTCCCTGCCTTCAGCACAGAAACACACGGACATTAGCATTCAGTCATTCATTCATTACTCTCTTACTCTCTCTCTCTCTCTCTCTCTCTCTCTCTCTCTCTCTCTCTCTCTCTCTCTCTCTCTCTCTCTCTCTCTCTCTCTCTCTCTCTCTCTCTCTCTCTCTCTCTCTCTCTCTCTCTCTCTCTCTCCACTCCTCTCCTTGCTTTTCGCCTGTTTTGCTCAGCCCTTCTCTCTCTCTCTCTCTCTCTCTCTCTGTCTCTCACACACACATATATAGAGAAAACATTATTGCTTTTCTCATTTCATGTTTCCATGTCCCGAGGACAATAATACATATCTAAGCCTATACAGGCAAACAAATTACAACTGCAACACATCTACCAACAACTACTGTACATCATAAATAATGACGGGGGATGAAGACTGCAGGAGATTATAGGAAATCATTGTAATCATGACCTGGAGTATGTAAGTTGTTTTGACTGAGCTTTAGATCTGAAATCATGGAGATTACACAAGGCTTCGTCAACCCTGTCGAAAAGCATACACAGCATTTACAGTATTCTAATACCCAAATAGCACCGAAACGTTGCGCTGTCTGCCAATAATTACCTGTGCTGAGAAAAGGAACAAACTTTGCAGCTTGAGATTGACAACAAAAGGATTCCCACTCCACTTCTGAAAGAGTCAGACTTGGAGCTTTGAAGCTGTCTGCAGTTGTGGGTGAATTAAGTGATCTCATAACAGAGATGAAAGGGACATGAAATGTCACCAGAGTCAGACCGCTGCACTGTTGACTCCCACACAGCACTGTGCAAGCAACGCGGAGAGCACTTGAAAGACACTGGAGAAATAGGATGCTTTTTATTGTTGTTATTTATTTTTCTTCTATTGGACTCACGGTCTCCTCAGAGGTAAATTAACCAACGACTTGTCAATGGCACAGGGAGTTGGGTCATTGCTGGCCTTGGCCACAGCCGTGATGTACAGTACATAATATAATACACTTCCACGTAAAAATGTCCCAAGTCTAGCTACAGTAGGATGGCAGATTGGAAGTGATTTGAGGGTGGAGGTTCTGGCTTCTACAAAAGACTGCAGACAATGCAAATCCCCAAAGGAATCTCTGCCATGCATCACCAGTAGGGAGGGGGAAGAAGTGTACAGGATGGAGGGGGGAAAGAGAGGGGGAAGAGGAATACAGAACAGAGGGGGAGAGAGAGAGAGAGAGAGAGAGAGGGATGAATAATAGAGCACAGAGGGGGAAAAGAGAGAACAAAAAGGACACGACATTAGCGGTGGAGGAGCTCCGATTACAGAGTGATCCATCCTCGTGAAAGGCAGGAGTAACCACCAACCGAACGGCACGGCAGGCGTCGGGAAATATATAGGCAGCGCGGCCGTGACTGATGGCCGAGGGGATATATTTGGAGAGACGAGCGAATGCCAGAGCCACATCAGTGGGCCACTTCTGGATTTGTCTTCCTTTAAAGATCAACAGCGTGGTGTATTTTTAGATACTACCCTTCAACGGGGTTTGTCATTAGGAAAGACGTTTTGTGTGTCATCAGGCAAAATATAGAACGTCAGAGCGGCTTCATTATAATAACAGAATTATAATAATTTACAATTGGATTAACAAGAGCTTTGACATATTTGACGGATCATGAAGGAAGAAGAAAGGCCCTTTGCTGCCGAGTCGAATAGCACATAGTTTGATCAGCGATGAGTGAGCGTATTCAAATCAGTCCAAAGCTGCGACACAGGGTTCCAAATCTATTACAGGAGACAGCTCAGCACAATTAGACAGCATTTCACACCCTTAGAGGTAGCGGACCGTCACCATCAAAAAAACAGAAACGAAAAAGGCTGGAGCCGAGCAGGCACATCCAGCACTTCCTCGCCGATGACAGAGTCAGCCATGCGAGGCGGAGAAGAAAGTGTTTCGGCGAGCCCCATGTGGCGCCCTCGCAAACAAAAAGCCCCCGCAGGAGCGACACACACTCCGTGGGGAAGCCAGTCCTGTGGTGCAGGAGGAGGGTATCCAAGGGGAACCCAAACAGCCTTACAAGCACACACCAATGGCCAGAAGGAAGACAGGGACTCGTTTCCATTCATATGAAAGATCCCATATTTCCAGTCATAGTGTTTTTATGTGTCATGAGTTCATTAGTGCCAGTGTTATTACCAACTTATATAATCACGTCCATCATTGTCTATAGGCCTATTCGGACGGGATTAGTTTCATGGGGGGACGTAGAGTAATGCAGGTTTATCATCTGACCTCTGTAATATAAATGTCCAATTCGGACGGGACTAGACATCTCTGTCATTTTACGTGACATGAGAGGAGTAACTACGTTTACGTTCTGCCGTCATATCTTCGTCGCCGTGCACGTGATACTTTGCGTCAGTTGCGTGCGGCATTTTCAGATTTCAAAGACTACACAAGTTGGTTAAACTAGCAAACGTTAGCTTTATGTTATGCCATAAGTAGTTTGAAATGGCTAACAATATCAAACTATTAGGCAAACTAGCTAACGTCCTATTAGGAGCTGCACAGCATTATGTTTTCATTCAGACTATGGTGGAATTGTTTTCAAATCAGGATGTGACGCAATATTACAGACATCTTTACAGAGGGTCGCGTTCGCACGGGATTAATATTACCTACTGTAAGGTCATTTCTCCGGACCGTTTTACGGAAGGTAAAAGTGTCTGTAAATTTCACCGACATACTCCGTTATGTTTACTGACATGGCGCGTCCGGACGGGACTACATTACCTGGTAATTATTACTTTACCTGATGTCACCCCATAAAACTAATCCCGTCCGAATAGGCCTATTGATGGCATTGTGTTGATTGGTTTACCTTCATTTACCTTTATTTTAGTGAGAATGTTTGAAACAGCTGTAATCACAGCCTAGCAACAGTTGTTATCATCCACCGTGGTGACCAAACAGGAACGTGCTCTGAAGGCTGACGGACCCTGTCGAACATCCCCAGAGACTTGAATGGGATTTATTCATGCTTACAGCAATTTATGTAAACCTATACATCCAGTGTTCGTAATGTAAAGCAGCACTGTCCACTGTTCGAGTGGAAGCTTTCATATATGTAGTCGTTAAGATCCACGTCAGCGACAGGTCTGCCCACTCTGTCTGTCTCCTGGGAGTAGAACTGCAGATTCAGTAAGTCCACTCACGACTCAGTGTAACATCCCCGACAGCCGCTAACTCAAGTGTGGAATCCGCCCGGAGCCGCACCTGGCAGGCGAGGGCAAAGAGCGAGATCTGACCGATGGCATTCACTGGACGTCTCCGGCCGCGGTCCCATTGACAGGGGTGGAGAGGAGCGGCTGTGGGAGGCTAAGAGGAAGTGGGCAGTAATGCAGCCTAATGAACAGGCAGTGCAGGGGGAGCATGCGGCCCATTAAAAAGGCCAGCGCTGTCAAAACAAACGGCCGGCCGCCTGATTGAGAGGCACGGACATGATATTGGCTAAACTGAGCGAGGTAATGCATTAGCAGGATATCTGTCGGTGTGTGTGTGTGTGTGTGTGTGTGTGTGTGTGTGTGTGTGTCTGAGAGAAGGATATCTGTGTGTGTCTGTGAGAGCAGGATATCTGTGTGTGTGTGTGTGTCAGAGAGAGAGGGAGAGAAATGTCAGAGAGGGAGGCAGGAGCAGTCAAGCGAAAGCCAAGCAGCGTATGTGAATGTTTAGGTGTGAGCAGTCCAAACCAACAGCACCACACATGAGTACATCTACTCTACGTGCCACCGCCTTCATTCTGGGCTGGTACACCAATGCCGGGCCGATCGCCGGACATGGGTCTTGGAGGGCCACAGGTGATGCCCATGCCTAAGGGGCAGAGCCGCACGGGCACTGATCACCACCGAGGAGATTCGTCTGATGAGGGATGCGGGTAGCGTTCACACTCTCTCCTCTTTAATCTCTCTCATCATCCTCCTCCTCCTCCTCCTCCTCCTCCTCCTCATCCTCATCCTCATCCTCCTCCTCCAGCTCCACTTATCCCCATCAATCACAAACCAGCCAACCCTCTCATCCCCCTCAACCCTCTCCATCCTCACCTGCTCCTCTCTTTGTGTTCCCCTCACGCTCTCTTACCTCCATACAACTCCACCCCCTCCTGTTGCTCTGTTGCTCTCCTCCTCCTCCTCCTCCTCCTCCTCCTCCTCTCCCTCTCTCTTTGGGTGGCCTCTCAACTTCTCTCCTCAATGCTCGGTCCTCCAGGCTCATTCCCACTGATCTATAACTCACACTGGATAGGCTATCCCATCGTTGCCGCCCCATCATTCTTTATCTAGATCAGTGGGAACGAGGACCGAGGAAGGAAGGGAGGATAGGTAAAAAGAAGAATGAGAGGCACCCTTTGCATGCTATGGGGTGCCAGAAGTAAAGGCTTCTCTCTGGAAGCGGGGGACGGTGTGTACGAGCTGGTCGACGCTGGCACCTGTGAGCGCATTGGCGCCGCTGGAAAGCTCTTCCGTAATGAAATCAATTAAAGCACCATGGGCTCCAGCGGCGGGTCAGACGCGCGCCATCCTCCGTCCTATTTAGCGGCGCTGTTTACACGCACAATGGCAGCGCCCGCGCAAAAAGGGGTTGCTCCTAATGGCGCTCGAGTGCCTCGCAATTTGAATATTTATCTGCCAATTAAGATCAGCAATTACGCCAGGCAGCAAACCCTGACACGCTCCTGCATATTCTAAAAGTACACACACACACACACACGCGCACACACACACACACACACACAAACACACACATTTGCACGCACATTAGCTTAATGATCAAAACACAGCCACGCAAACGGACTAAAAATAGCCAGAAGAAGAGAGAGCAGGGAGGAGGATGAGAGGATGAGAGGATGAGACACACACACACACACACACACACACACACACACACACACACACACACACACACACACACACACACACACACACACACACACACACTAATGGACAGGGGGCTCCGGCTGCCTTTATTAGTGAAGTCTATTCTTATCCTCTCCATGTCAGCGCTAACGCAACAGCGAGCGATGATCAAATGAGTTTATTTAGGGAAGACGTCGCCACGGCAGCGGCACTGCTGGAGCATCAACCGGCTCTAGCCCGTCTGGACCAAAGCAGCGAGTGCAACATTAGAACCAACGCAATGAATCACCGACGCTAATTGACCACACAGAGGTCGGGGGGCTTCGCCGATTGATCCGGGCGGCCTTTCGCCCACTCAAAATCTGCAGTGAAAAAAGTTTGACAATTAACGAAGTCTCCTTTTCACCTGTC
>NC_085002.1:26019324-26049324 GCF_963854185.1 Sardina pilchardus | reverse complement strand
TGCTGCCAATGAGGCAGGCCCAGGCCTTAATACACATTTAATGGGCTCCACATTATCCAAGATGAGGCTCAGTGACCGCAGAGTCAACACCCAGCCTTCTCCGTCACAAAAAAAGGAAATAAAAAAATAAACACACACACACACACACACACACACACACACACAAAATAAGGCCCCGGCTCTCAAAAGAGCACAGCAGAGACGGCACAGGAATACTAATGGAAATTGATCGGGAGAGCGGTACACGTTTCTTCTGGCCAGTAGAGGGCAGTGTCTCTACATTGATCACATCAAACCCAAAAAACAGCCTGTGAAAAGGGGCCGTAAAACAACAGAAACTAAATAAATAAATAAAAAATAAAAAATAAAACACAGATCATTTCATTTTGTAGAAACAGTCATTTTTCACAATGCATTCTAACTCTGAAGTAAAACTCACAAAACAATGTTTTGGCTCGAGGTATTTATTTTCAACCGGCATGTCTGGCTGGAACCACCTGCTACAGGCATCACAGGGACAGCCTGAACGGGTGACACCAAAGGCACCGTGCTTTATTAAATCTCATCCTTTCAGGTATCACAAGGAGTCACTGTCACCAAGAGTAATTCAGTGCACTTGTTTCCTGCCAAGGGGGGGAGAGGGGGATAGAGGGAGGGGGATGGAGAGAGAGAGAGAGAGAGATGGAGAGAGAGAGAGATGGAGAGAGGGAGAGAAGGAGGGAGAGGTTCACAGCAGGTAGAGGAGCACGCAATTCCTCTCTGTCAGTGCCGCTCATCACAACATTATGTTCACCCCGTCAACGCAGCCTATTAATTCTCTGTCACAGACAGACAACTGCGATGATGATTACAATGAAGCCAATTCGTGAGAGATAGAGAGAGAGAGAGAGAGAGAAAGGGTAAACAGAGGAAGCAGGAGGAGAATGAGGAGGGATCAAAACAGAGAGAGAGAGAGAGAGAAAAGGGGGAAAAGAGACAGATGCTGTAGAGAAATACAGAGCGAGAGCTGACGAGAGTGAAAGAAGAGAGAAAGAGAGAGAAAGAAGAGAGAGAAAGATTGCTGCCATTATCATTACAGTTAATTAGAGTGATCACCATAGCGCAGCAGTCAAGCCCTGTCAGGAGAGCCATCAATCGGCCCCGTCGGAAGGTGCGGCGCGAGAGAGAGAGAAAGGAGAGAGAGAGAGAGAGAGAGAGAGAGAGAAAGAGAGAGAGAGAGAGAGAGAGAGAGAGAGAGAGAGAGAGACAGACAGACAACGCACTGGAGCATCAATTGTTGCGCCTGAATACCCAATAGTGGCAAGTGTGTCTGTGCCCCATCAAACACAAATAAACACATAAACACACATTAGAGCACACAACATCATGTCCCCCCTCTCACTATCCCTTTCACAAACACACACACACACACACAGATACTCACATATCAATACAAACATCCAAATACTGTACATGCTCCTAACACCTGTTCCCGATATGTGCACATACTGAAGGTACTGCTTAGAGCTGATTATGAGTTCCAGGGCCCCAGAGACACACGTACGTCCCATGAACACACACCCCCCCCCCCCCCGGTCTTCCCTTCCCTGGAGCTCAGGGGCCACAGCTCACATGTCGGGGCTCTGGCCTGATGGCTCCAAACCCAATAAAGCGGCCAGCCGTGCCCCAGGTCAACAGACAGAACAGGCTGATCCACACCACTAATCCAATTGAGTCCACTGTCTCTCCTGTCCTCTCCTCTCTGCTTTTCGCCTCTTTCGCTCAACCCTTCCAATTCTCTCTCTCTCTCTCTCTCTCTCTCTCTCTCTCTCTCTCTCTCTCTCTCTCTGTGTTTGTTTCTCTCTCTCTGCCTTCTTTTACTCATCTTTCTTAATCCTTTCATCCCTTTCTTTTATTTGTCCTCTCCTGACGTATATCATCCATCTGTTTCTCTCTCTCTCAGATTCAGATTCAGATTCAATGTGCTTTATTGGCATGACAAGGGGTATACTTATATTGCCAAAGCAATCAGAACAGAAGTACAATAGTAGTACAATACTACTATAGTAGTACAATAGTAGTACAATATGTGTACAGTAGTACAATAGCAACACAGTTCTTAAAATAGATCAAATATTTGTATGTGTGTGTGTGTGTGGGGGGGTGATTTTGTGTGTGTGTGTGTGTGTGTGTGTGTGTGTGTGTGTGTGTGTGTGTGTGTGTGTGTGTGTGTGTGTGTGTGTGTGTCTGTGTGTCTGTGTGTGTGTCTGTGTGTGTGTCTGTGTGTGTGTCTGTGTGTGTGTCTGTGTGTGTGTCTGTGTGTGTGTCTGTGTCTGTGTCTGTGTCTGTGTCTTGATACAGTAGGTCATTCAATGTCCCTCAGGTTGTGGCATGTCAATACATATTGGGCTGCAAGGTTTGCTTTGTTTCCTTCACCCAATAGTATTTTAAATTTGTTTTCCTCACTTAGATCATCAAAATGAGGAATTTCTAAATTTAGTTTATTAAAGTAAAAATTCCTAGTTTGGGACAAGGATGTACACTGTAGGAGGAAGTGCAACTCCGTCTCTACCTCACCTGTCGAACAGTGACCACATATTCTTTCTTCTTTTGGTTGCCATGATTTTTTATGTCTTCCTTTTTCGATTGCCAATTTGTGGTCACTTAGCCTGTACTTGGTTAGGGTCAGTCTCTGTTTTCTATCTCTGACAGTAGAGAGATATTCTGCTAATTTATATTCTCTGTTTAGGGCCAGATAACATTGTAATCTGCTTTGATGTTTAGTTTCTTCTTTCCAATATTCCAAATAGTTGTCTTTGCATTGTTTTATAATTTGGTTGACTCTGATTGGTTTTTGGAAAACAGTGTTGCTGTGAGACTGGTCAGGGTGTGTTTTGGGTGGGGGGGTTAGTCTCAACAACAACTGATGCAGGGGACTTTTTTCTGGGCTCAGCTCTTGGGTTTGGAGGGCTTTATAATGGAGGGTGTCTTGGGGGCTGGATGTAAGGTGATTAAAGAAATGTAGTGCTCTCTTATTTGTGTTAATTATGAGTGGGTATCTGCCTAATTCTGCTCTACAGGAATTGTTTGGTGTTTTTCTCTGCACCTGTAGGATGTATCTGCAGAATTCTGCTTGTAAAGACTCTATAGTGTGTTTTTCCCAGTGTGCGTAGCTATGATGACTGAGTGGACCCCATACTTCACTACCATACAGCGCAATGGGCAGGATGATACTATCAAATATTTTGAGCCAGATTTTAATTGGAATTTGTAAGTTATAACATTTTCTTTTAATTGCATGTAGGGCTTTTCTAGCTTTTTCTTTTAGTGCATTCACTGCCATATGAAAGCTTCCTGAAGCTGTTATTGTTATGCCCAGGTATGTATAGCTCATGCTGTGTGGAATGACAGTGTTGTTTATTAGGAAGTGGTATTTACTTTCTTGACATTTGGCACGTTTTTGGAAGATCATTACATTTGTTTTTTTTAGATTGATTTCTTCTCTTTCTCTCTCTCTCTCTCGTTCCTCTGCATCATCTCCCATCTCTCTCACTGTCGTGTTATTCCTCTGTTTAACTTGTGCTATTCATCAGCTCTCCCTCCCATTCAGATTCCAATTGGGATGACAAATAGGCGCTTGTGTGACCAAAGCAGTCATCATGTGCAGGACAACATAACTCCAGACATAAGGTGCAGCGTTTATACGTCCTCCCTCGCTCCTCGGGCCTCGATCCTCACTGATCTACATAAAGAAAGATAGAAGAAGGGATAGACTATCCCATTGTTGCCGCCCCATCATTCTTTATGTAGATTAGTGAGGATCGAGGCCCGAGGAGCGAGGGAGGATGTATAAACGCTGCATGAGAGGCACCTATAGTATTTCCATACACTCTACATATCTCTGCACAAGCGGTCTTCCTGTGGTCATTCAAGTCCTGGAATAATGCGAGGCATTCTTGCATGCTCCAGCAGCCTACACCTGTCTGTCTGCATAGTTGTTTTCAGACATACAGTAGAGTAGCTGTGAGTCTGCATGTCAAACGGTTGGGCCATATATCTGAACAACACAACCAGACGCTTGGGACATTATGTAAATGAGCGCATGTCTGAAGGAATGCGGAGATTCTGTTCATGTGCACGTTCAACCACACGAAGATTCGGTTCATGTGCATCGGTGTCGTTCACACACACTGTAATGTCTGCACATAAAGCATCCGACAGACATCAGTTTGACAAAGATCCACACATACTGTGGAGGACATCACCTAGTGTGTGTGTGTGTGTGTGTGTGTGTGTGTGTGTGTGTTGCAAGGTTCAGTGCACACAATCACATCCACCAGCCTCCCACTATTCTACAGCTCAGGGTTCAATACAAACACTTAATATCAGTTCAGGAGCAGCCTTCTGACGGGGCAAGTTGCAGTGTGTGTGTACTGTATGTGTATGTATGTGTATATGTCTGTTGGTGTGTGTGTGTGTGTGTGTGTGTGTGTGTGTGTGTGTGTGTGTGTGTGTGTGTGTGTGTTGGATGTTTAGGCCCCTAGGCCTGCAACCCGCTTACTTGGCGAAGGTCCTGACTTTAGCCAATCAACACCCCTCCACAGGCTGGGCCCTGGGGCGCCGCGACAAACACAGCCGGCCAATCCGGAGCGAGCTATAAATACCCCACAATCCTTTTGGTCGTCGCCGGGGCGACTTGTCACGGGCTTCACACGGCCGGGCCCTCTGGGAGCGCTCACGGGTCGTGTCACATACGCGCCGTGCATGCTCCAGAGGAACACACACACACACACACACACACACACACACACACACAAAAAGACTTTGTGGTGAGTGTGTGTCTCCAACATACAGCGTTTGTGTGCGAGTGGTAGAATAAGGAACAGCAGAATCAGTGAAAGAGAGGAAGAGGGTGATGGAGGAAGAGAGGATGGGGAGAGATGGTAAGCAATGCAGTCAGAGAGTTCTACAACAGTGTCCATGCTACACTGAAAAGCCACACTAAAAATAGAGCCCTGGTGCCCTTCTCTACCCTCAAAGACCTTTACACATAAATGACCATGCATTCAGGCACACACACACACACACACACACACACACACACACACACACACAGGACTATGCTGCAAACGGGGCTGGCAGCACATCCATTTCCACATGTCATTTGCGGTGGGTTTACTGCGGGACGCATCCTTATTAAAAGGCGACTCCTGCCACTCCACTCGTGCGTGTGTAATTAAAGCGGCCCCTGACCGAGGAGGCGTATCACCTGTGTGTTTTAATCAGGCCCAAATCCCCCTTAACGGCGCACCCGAGGGGGCTTTAGGGGGCTCTTACTCCAGGACCAGGCTACGCCGCTGCACACACCTCCACACAGGTGCTACTTGTCTGTACTAGGAACATCTTGTGCCGCGCTGGGCTTGTCTGTACAAGCTGGGCTATGCTAAGCTGGGCTATGCTACGCTGGCTCTGGCTGTTGGGATTTCCCATGTTGGTAACTAATTGAAATGGGGAAATTTGAAGTCTACGCGAAGATCCAAAATTTGACATGAATGTTCTATTGTTGTTGATATTATTATTGTAGGCAGTGCTATTCTTAACAAGGATTCTTACTTCTATGAATGGTACAGGGTATCGTCTCTGTGACACATATAATGATCATATATAATGTATTTGCTCATGATATATAATCAGTGCCACACACGGACACCAAGTATCAACATGTATTTCAATATGTAATGACAACTGCCATTTACATATCCCCTCCATGTGTGAAGGTTTCCCATTTCAACAAACTTGACATGCTTCATGTTTGGTGCTTTGGTAAGGAGGCTTCCCTCAAAACATTGATTAATATTTCACCTTCAATGTTAACAACCTTGTTATTATAATGTCTACTATTGTTTACATCACAAAGACATATCATGGGTGAACTAAGCAGTCAACATCATTGCTGAGGACATCTGCTTTCGGCTTTTCAATCAATCACAGCCTCACAGCGGGAATTCAAACTGTCATTCATGACCGTCATGAGTACTTGTGGATGAGACCATTCTTCATAAAGACCCAGGCAGTTACGATGTGTCCGCTTCAGGAGCCAATAGCAGGTGAACAGTGTGTGGAGAAGGGGCGGAACCATATAATGAGGAAGAAGGTGTAAAGTTCCGCTTAATCCATTGTACTGTAAAGCCATGGATTTGATTTTATTTTAAAAACACTTCTGCCTGTGTACTAACCCCTAGGAACAGAGAAGAGATTTCGGGGTGAAATACTGCTGGAGTCCATCTTTAGTCTCACGACCTGTGAGCCAGTATACCTGTCAAGCCACAGGATCCAGTGTGTGGGTCTGGGAGAGCAGGTGTTTAAGTACTGTAGACTGCTTATGAAGCTCCTCCTGCCACCATGACATAACCATAAAACCCCAACAGTAGAGGAGGACTGAGTATTAACGTGCCTCTCACTGCCATATTAACTTCACCTATTGAGCCATATGGTTATGGTGGGATTCATTGCTAAATCACAACCATATCTACTGCCTCACATATTTACAATGGCCATTGGATCAGAGAGAGATGCCCGTCTCCTTGGTAACTACAGAGGTGCTGTCTGTGTGTGCTGGAAGGGGGAGGTGTGTGTGTGTGTGTGTGTGTGTGTAGGTACATGTGAGTTTATGTCTCTGTGTGTGTGTGTGTGTGTGTGTGTGTGTGTTTCCCAGAGCTGGTATATTGGTAGTGGAGAGAATGAGCAGCTGTCCAATGTCAGGGCCTGTCACATGCACAAATCTGGAGAAGAGCCCCTGGCTGAGGTTATCACACACACACACACACACACACGCACGCACGCACGCACGCACGCACGCACGCACGCACGCAACCATACATACTGTATGCAAAAAATAAAAAAAACTAGAAAACGTACTTACTGTATACTGTATAATCATGACCATATTCATGAACATTTATATGTCACACCACACGTCATACACAGGTACACACAAACACACACACACACACACACACACACACACAAACTCACAGAAACTCACCACCGCCCCCAATCTCACTCACACACACACACACACACACTCGATCTAACCAGCACCTACGGAGCACACGTGTGTAGAATGCAGACTCCTGGATCCTGGAGGCCCTGCCTAGAATTCACTCCATGGACCCTACTCCCTCCTCTGATAAATCATTTTGGATCACTCCCTCCATCTCTCACTCCCTCACCATCCTTTTCTCCTCTCCCTCATCCTTAATTCTTCCCTGGGCCTCTTCTTTTTTTCTTTTTTCTGTCTCTCATCCCTTTTTTCTCCCATCTCTCTCTCTCTCTCTCTCTCTCTCTCTCTCTCTCTGCCATCTTTTAAACAGATGTTCCTGTGCGAGCGCGATCTGAGCATCCAGCCCAGGACTGACGAGAGCACTCTTGACTCTACCCACTCTCTCTGGGCTTGGCCTCCATGAACCTGCCTACGGTCAGCCCCAACTCTTCACACAGATGTGCCTCCAACCCTCACACACACA
Organism: Sardina pilchardus; assembly: GCF_963854185.1. Taxonomy (NCBI): domain Eukaryota; kingdom Metazoa; phylum Chordata; class Actinopteri; order Clupeiformes; family Clupeidae; genus Sardina; species Sardina pilchardus. The sequence goes on along the minus strand of NC_085002.1, from coordinate 26,041,819 downwards.
TACAGGCACACACACACACACACACACACACACACACACACACACACACACACACAGCTGGCTCTGCAGTGGAGTGCTGTGGAATAATGCTGCTCCTCCCTCCACTGCATCCTCCACCCTCACAGGCATGCAGCAGCAGCAGCAGCAGCAGCAGCAGAGCGGCCCACTGCCTTATGCAGAGGAGATGCTGCGCACTCTCTCTCTCTCTCTCTCTCTCGCTCAGTCTCTTTCTCTCTCCCACTCTCTCTTTTTGTCTCTCTCTCTCTACTCATCTTTCTTAATCCTTTCATCCCTTTCTTTTATTTGCCATCTCCTGACGTATATCATCCATCTGTTTCTCCCTCTATCTTTCTACCCGTCCCTCTGACGCTTATTGTCAGTGATGCCAACACAGATTCCTAATGTAAGTGGCTGTCAATGCAGTGATTGTCAATCTCCAAAAAAAAAAGCCACAGACACAAGACACATCGATTTGATTGATTAAAAGAAGTTTAGCAAAATAGCAACAAACAAAAAAAAAAACCCTCAGCATTGCTGACAGGACACTTCTGAGAGTATGTAATGTTCTGAGACGTCGGAGAGACTGACCCGCCAGGATTTATGACTAATGCCCTTTCAAAACGCATGGGAATATAACGAATATAACGAATATAACGAATATAACCTATAAGAGCCGCGGTGGCCTCGCCGGTCACTCTGCCCTCTGGACGCCGCGGCCTCGCTCCGCATCGGCAGCTTTTCCGCAGATCCCATTTACATCACCAAAGCACGGAGCACAGCGTCTGACAAGTCAGGGAATAAAACCAAATCAAAAAGAAACACGGGCTTTGATGACGGCGCGCGAACCTTGACAGATCTCCACCGCCTTGCATGCCAAAGCATAGTAGTAGGCACATGTGCAACACAGACCAGGATTGTTCCTCCTATATTGTCCTACACCACACACACACACACACACACACACAGACAGTCACACACACACACACACACACACACACACACACACACACACACACACAATCATGACCAGCTTATCAGCGGCATCACAAAGACCTCCGTTTAATTCACCTTCCTGGTATATCAGATTAGGAGAACAGTCATTTCAAATTCCTCTCTATAGAGAGCAGTGTGGAGGGAGGATGTGTGATTGAGACGGCGCCGTATGAATATGGATGCAGTGTGCGTGTGTATGTGTGTGTGTGTGTGTGTGTGTGTGTGTGGAGGTATGAGATATATAAACCATAAGGGGATCAGACAGAGGAAAGACATCATCAGAGGAGGGCGCGGCGGGCAGAGGAGAACGAGAGGGGTGGAAATGCCAGAGGATGCAGTATAGCAGGAACAGGAGCTGATGAGACACACACACACACACACACACACACACACACACACACACACTAATAAAAGATATGCAAACAAATCACCTATTCAGATTCACATACAGTATAAAGAGAACACACATGTGTGCACACACACACACGCACACACACACACACACACACACACATGCACATGTGCCTGCACACACACACACACACACACACACACACACACACACACACACACACACTCACACACACTCACACACACTCACACACACACACACTCACACACACTCACACACACTCACACACACTCACACACACTCACACACACTCACACACACTCACACACACTCACACACTCACACACACAAATATGGAATTATCCAGAGCACAATGAGGAGAGGGAAAGAGCCTGGTCACGAGGGGAAGTGGAACAGGAAGTGGTCATAAACCACACAGTCTGGGACTGTGGTCTGGTGTGTGTGTGTGTGTGTGTGTGTGTGTGTGTGTGTGCAAAACCCAGCTCCCACCTCCCCGGCTCCGCCAGCACAGAAGGTGAGGATTGGGAGCCTATAAAACACATTCTGGGGGCTCAGCGTCTGCAGTGTCCAGCAGCCCTGGACCGGTCTCACACCCCTCCGGCTCCGCAGAGGAACACAGGCGGCTCTCTGTGCACCAGACCGGGCCGAACGCGCCCACACCGCCCTGCTCTCCACCGGACCGCTGAAGGCAGGCTCTGTGCGTTCCCTTCCCTCACACGCAGGGGGGGGGGAATAAATATCACACACGCAGCGCAGGTCTGCTCCGTGTCTTGCCACAGCTTCTCTGGGCCGCCATTGTTTGCGACGGAGTTGTTTTTGTTATTTTTACCCAACAGCCGGAGGCCAGTCACACCGAGTACTGCAGCAGGGCCGGGAGGGAACGGTGACAGCACAGACTGTGATGACGTGTGAGGACTTGTTCTCCATCATGAATAGTCTAAGGACAAAGCGCACAGCTCATGCTTCCTCCTACTGCTTGGGCAACACATTGTTGCCTATTTCTAGAACCATCTGTCATTCAGTATCACACAACTTAGGGACGAGGGATTCATTTGAAACTTCCTATTTGAAGTATCCACATAATCATTCAAGCTGATTCTGATTCTGGGTGGAAAATAAAATTGCTCACATTAAACACTTCCCCTCTATATCCATGGCTGGTGCTCTATCGGTCTCTCTCTCTCTCTCTATCTCTCTCTTTCTCTCTCACTATCTCTCTTTCTACCTCTCTCTCTCTCTTTCTACCTCTCTCTCAAACAGTTTAGGATGTATGCATCGAACAGGCTTCAAAGGGTGCCATATATATACAGAGATGGAAATCTTTCATGGCGGTGCTATGAAAGAAAGGAAAAGATAAGAGTGTGGAAAAGAGGAGAGGGGAGGAGGTGGGAGAAGCCTCCCGTGGGCCTGATACGGCTCACCTCTGTATGCGAGAAGTCTTGAGGTACGGCGCGAGCACCCATATCATTTCCATTATCATTTGAAAGCAGCACCTACAGATGCACCCTCATGAATTGGGATCATGCAGGAAGTGGAATATAATTTAGAAAAGCCTCCAGAACCACAGTAGTTATGGCATTGTGCTTTACAATTTCCCCCCTTTTTTAAATATTCTCACCCTCTGTTGCCATTAAATTAGGAGTGTGTCTTTCAGGCATTTAAGCAATTAGCTGATTGAGTACAATTTCCATTTCACAAAGTCTGGTTGTCTCTCATAACATGCAGATATAAATGGAGTATTTGATTTGTACAGGAAGTGTGAGGAATGCCCTTAAGCCTGTGCTTTTCCCCTGCTCTGTGTCTAATTTTAAAACACTTTTTTCCTTCTTTCTTCTTCTTCTTTCTCTTTTGAAAGTGTTCAGACAATGGAAAGTGGGATTTGATTTTTTGCTGATGCCAGGGAACACTGATGCAGGTTGGCCTGGCCCCAATAACCTCCCCTCTACTCCACATCCCCAACACACAGCTTGATACAGCTGAGTCTGTCAGACGAAGGTACTGACACCACCAGACATGGCCATGAACAAGCATTTCACCACCCTAAAATAGACGGTCTTACTCCATGACACACACACGCACACACAGACACAGACACAGACACAGACACAGACACAGACACAGACACAGACACAGACACAGACACAGACACAGACACAGACACACACACACACACACGTCAAGTCTGTCAAGTAAACGAAGGAAATATGAAACATATCATTGCCTTGCTTTGGTTGTTCAGTAGACGTACATTACATACAAAAACAGTTCCAGAAAATGTGTATGCTGTTCAGCGAATATGCAATGATTATGTATGGCGGTGAGATTGTTGACCTTCAGCCTTGACTGGAGTGTGATTGCATTCACGTTGGCAGAACCATGTGATCAACACAGTTCTCCTCTCTATATACCACATGTCTAGCCATCCAAACACTCATGGCCACACATACAGGCACAACCCAGATGCACACACACACACACACACACACACACACACACACACACACACACACACACACACACACACACACACACACACACACACACACACACACACACACACACACACACACACACACACACACACACACACACACACACACACTAGCCATCCAAAGCCTCATGGCCAACCCCTCCGAACGCCGAGCTGCACAGATTGCAGTACTTCACAGGTGGCATACATGGTGTGTGTATGGAACACCAAGTGCTGACCTTGGGTTATGATTGCGGCTCGTGTGGGCAGGCCTACGTGCCTTTATCGGTCCTCGCCATCGCGGTGCGGCTCAAATACTAAAAGGCTTGACCTTCAGCCGGGAACACGAGGCACAGCTTTGATTCGGCGTTGGACGGTCTGTCTTGTGCGTCCAGCGATAATGATAAAGACTCCAAATGACTGCAGCAGCTCAGCATCTCAAGAGCGACGTGAAGTTCAGCACACAGCACCGTCGAGAACTGTGCAGCGCCATTTTTGAATGAGAAGAACATTCTAGAACTCCCAACACAGCCACTTTCTATAGGTGAGAACAACAACACTGAAGTTGTCGTTATAGTCTGTGCATTTGCAGGGCTCACTGCCAACAAAGCGTTTTCAAGAAATGACATGAGAAACGCTGCCGAGAACCTCCTCTTCAGTCCTCAAGTTCCGAGTAGTCCTCCAGTTCCGAGTAGTATTCCGAGTAGTCCTCAAGTTCTGAGTAGTCTTCCAGTTCCGAGGAGTCCTCCAGTTCTGAGTAGTCCTCCAGTTCCGAGTAGTCCTCAAGTGCAAGGGGAACTCTTTGGCAAGAACTTTCTCTAGTGTTGGTGAGTTGCAGCTCAGTGGTCTGAGTGGAACCAATAGTGACCTTAAAGATCCACTCTCTCTGAGGGAGAAGAGGATGAAGGTGAAGATCCTTCCCTCACTCCAGAGTCCAGAGGAGGAGAGCGTGAAGATCCTGCTCTCACAACGCTCGAGGGGAGACGCCGGCTAAGCCAGTTCATCTAAGCTGCTGTTCAAGGTAAAGCTCTCCCCCTCCAGAGAGAGACAGAGAGAGAGAGAGAGAGAGAGAGAGAGAGAGAGAGAGAGAGGACAGAGACACTACACCACAGTGGTGGCAGAAAAAACTCTCATATACTGGGCTCATATGGAAATCTCTGTATGAGTCTTCTAGATGTGCCTAAAAGTGTAATTAAAGCAAATGCACACATACAGAAATAATAAACCATGCACACACATATAAAGATACCATTTCATACATTACTTCATCAATGTATGCATATACATATGTATACGTATACGCATGCAAAATTGATTGATATATTTTGTTGTCTTTGTCCGTACTTGTATTTGTACTCTGCACAATGACAATAAAAGTTGGATCTAATATAATCTAATGTAATCTAGATACTGATGTTGATCAATGTTTTTTTTATAATCCATAACTGATCATCATGTTCATTCTGATCTGTTCCTGTAGGTCCTTCTTGCTCTCGAGTAATGAGAAAATGATTGGAGGAACCAGAGGGAAATCTTTCGAGTGAATGGACATAGCATGATATTTTAATCAGATGAGCCATTGAATCACATTGGCACCGAATCACTGAAATACTCAGCATCTAACTAAGGAATAAGCAAGAGTGAAGCGTGAATTTATGAATCTACAAGGTCTCTGTCTCTAGCATGTGTGTTTCTATGCTTCACATACACTCTAAATTGAAGTGAAGCGTACAAATTAATTTCCTCTCGTTTTAACCGCCGTAACACACATAAAGTGCTGCTGGTTTAAACTGCTACACTGATTCTAATGGAGTTCTGAAAGGAAGAGGGACGCCGGTGCAACGCAGATGTCTTCTTTTTAGTATTTATTTAAAAGGTGCAAAACATTGACTAAAGTTTCGACGTTACAAACGTCTTCATCAGAGTCCTTGCTCAAATGGAGTTCTATCACTAACAGCAGGCGGAAGTCAGATGGACGACTGAAAAAACACTTCAAAAGCGTCTCTGGTGTAGATCTCCAGTGATGGATTATGACATGTGCTTATTATCATAACACAGTCTACCTCTCATGATACTGATGATGATATCATGATACTTTGGACAAAGGCGTCCGCTAAGCAACATACAGTGTAACCATAACCATAACCATAACCATGATGGCAGCTGACTCTATACAGTATCCGGTACAAGCCTGTGCCAGACTAGGGCCAGACCAGGGCCAGACCTGCTGCAGAGAGAGATGCAGCTCCAGTGACTGAGCTACAGTAAACTGTAAACAGCAAAAAAATCCCAATCTTAACTAGTATAACTAGTGTAGTCTTGAATTCAAAATATTAATATCAATGTTGGGATTTATTTACTTATTGATACAGCATTGTATGAAATTATTAGGCTAATTACAACATATTCCATTTTGTGCAATCTTACTTAGATAATCCAACTAACTATGGGCAGATTTGATCATACAAAAAGCTTCATCATTAATAGAAATGTATCTTAACAACTAGCCCAGACATCTGGACTTGTGTCTAAGGTTTTTATAGGCTGGGTAAACCAGGAATTTGGATTTCGCTCTGCAGCTCAGGCTGGAAACCTGCACATGTATCTCTCCTGCTTCCTGTTCACATTTAACGGGTCCAATCACAAACTGGTTTATCCACCAGGTGCATTAGGATCATTGGTCTGATTAAATAAAAAATAAAAAAAGTAAAATATATATCATTTTGGGATTTGAAAATGTATCTACTAGTGCAGTAAGAAAATGCCCCAAAACAAGAAAAATATCTAGGGGCTCAGGGACCTAAAAAATCTCAATAATTTGTTATTAAGTTAATAATTCAATTTTTATTGGCTAGACTTGCTCATAACAAGCCAGCAAGAAGATGAAACCAAGCCTAGTAGTGTATGAACCTAGCCAAAGGTAAGTATGTAAGGATGGAAATGAGTTTTCAGCAACCCTGAAAGCTGCAATCAAAACAAGCCATGCCTCCAAGAAATCACTCCCTTTTGAGCAGAAGCTCTATATGAGGCCTCTCAGCGAGCCCATTTGAGCAGCGGCGCCACTGATGCACTTTAATCTGAGACACCTCTGTCTCTGATTGCCTCATCACCACCTGTGTGCTTGAGCTCGCGAAGCACATAAGCCTTGGGCGCCGGGAAGCCATGTTTGTTGTGCGTCGATGGAGGTGTGTGGGTGGATGTGTTTGTTTCTGGGTGTGTGTGTCCCTGTAGGCGTGTGTGTATGCATGTTATGTGAATGCACGTGCATGTGTGTATGTATGCATATGCATATGCATGCAATCTCTCTCTTTCTCTCTCTCTTTCACTCTTTCTGTGTGTGTATGTATGTGTGTGTGTGTGTGTGTGTGTCTCATGGTAAGATCTGCATCCAAAGCAAAACATCAGGAGAATGAGCCATCAATCACTTACTCCAGCTCAAGGCATGGCCCCTCCCCCTCAACTCAGCTACATGTGCTTCCTGAGATCCACACACACAGACACACACTGCAGACACAAACACACACACAGACACACACATCAGGGGACATGCTGCACAGGCAGATTATACCGCCATTTCTTTCATCCTAAACACATCTAAGCAAAGATGCATGAATATGTAAAGCTTAGGCGGCTGCTTAACACCAATTACAAACATACCAACCCTGCAGCCAGCCAGACACACACACACACAGACACACACACATGCAGAGTTCCTTCACGAGCTGCCACTACACCTTCCCCCTCCACACTCCCCCACCACTGCACCACCACCACCACCACCAGAGCACATCTGTCTCCGTCCCTCCAGGACTCGGCCCCAGTGAGAGCTGAGCTGATGGGGAGGAGAAGGCAGCAGGCCCCGCTCCAGTGACGGGGAGATATCGATGAGTAGGGGGGGGGGGGGGGGGGAATGGTGATTCATGCTGGACCATGTGGTGCCCCCGCGGGGACGGACGGACAGCAGAAGGACCCTTCGTCACAGCATGCTCACGAGCCAGGCACTGGTGGTGGAGCTGGTGGTGGTGGTGGTAGCGCTGTAGGTGGTGGTGGTAGTGGTGGGGGTGGGGGTGGTAGTGGTGATGCAGCTGCTGGTGGTGGAACTGGTGAACTGGTGGTGGTGGTGGTGGTGGTGGTGGTAGTGCTGTAGGTGGTGGTGGTAGTGATAGTAGTGGTGGGGGTGGGGGCGGTAGTGGTGAGGGTGGGGTGGTAGTGGTGAGGGTGGGGGTGGTGGTGGTAGTGGTAGTAGCGGTAGCAGTAGTGATAGTGTTGGAGCTGGAGTGGTGGTGGTAGTGGAGGTGCTGGTGGTGGACCTAGTGCTGGAGGTGGTAGTAGTGGTGGTGGTGGGGCTGCTGCTGGTGTTGGTGGGGCTGCAGCTGGTGGTGGCAGTGCTGACGGGGGTGGTGGAGCAGGTGGTAGTAGTGGTGGGGCTGGAGGTGGTAGTGGAGCTGTTGGTGGTGGAGCTAGTGCTGGAGGTGGTGGAGGTGGTGGTGAAGCAGGTGGTGGTGGCTGTCTTCATCTTGACTGGGGGGAATGGGGCTGGCTGGAAGATGAGCCTGGGCTGGGTTTAGTAACAGACGTATGAGAGCAAAATGGTTTCTGGACTCAGAACAGCCAACGGAGAGAAGGAGGAGAGGAGTGTGAGCTGAGTGAGTGAGCGGATAAAAGAGAGCGAGATTGAGAAAAAGGGATTGAGAAGTAAGGAACAAGAGAGAAGGAGATGAAGAGGGCAGGGGAGGCGGAGGAGAGGGATGTATGGAGAACTGAGATGGAGGGAGAGGAGAGGAGAGAGAGGGATGAAAAGAGAGCAGGCTGGAGAGAGAAAAAGAGGGAGAGATAAGAGGAGGGAGAGAGAGAGAGAGAAAGATCTAGGCTACTGTCTGAATGCAAAAGAGGAAGGCTGAAAAGCACTCTGGGTTTAGCCAGACATTCCACAGCGCACGTCGGCAGACTGAATGAGGAAGAGCAGAGAGAGGAATGGAAAGACAGAGACAGTCGAAAAGAAGGAAAGAGAGAGAGAGAGAGAGAGAGAGGGAGGAAAATGTGAGCGATGACAGGAAGAAATGACTACAGAGACAAACGAAGAGCGAGACAGAAGAAAGATCAAGTGTGAACGAGAGAACGAGAGAGCGAGGGAGCGGGAGCAGAAGAGCACGGAGGAGAAGGAGAAAGAGAGAGAGAGAGAGAGAGACAGAGACAGAGAGAGAGAGAGAGAGAGAGAGAGAGAGAGAGAGAGAAAGAGCGTGAAGCGGCGCTTCAGGGCTGAGTGCTTATATAAGCGCTTTACATACGCGCTCTCTAACACCGTGGCAGCGCTAGATCCCCGGCCCATGGTAATAGGTTTCATTTTAATGAGGTAGAAGCAGACCCGGAGCGCGACGGCCGAGCGAATTAAATCCTCCCGCAGCTCATTGGGGGTCACGGAGCGCGCGGTACAAGTCATAAAGGCCCATAATTACAGAGTGGCACAGGTGCGCTGCCAAATAGGCCTGTTTAATTCCTACATCTGTCATAATGCCACGGCAACGTGGCCATGGCCGTCCTCCGAGACCGGAAGCGACCGGACGAGGAAGCCAAGAGAGAGGGACAAACAGACGGACAAACAGGAAGTGAGAGAGACTTTATTTTGTAGGTAAACATTATTGTTCCTCTTCAGCCGTGCCAAAAACAAATGGTCATCCACATAAAGCTCACTTGAACCGAATTGAATTTAACTGACTTGAACGGAATTTAGTCTAATTGAACACACTTGAATGGAATGGAATGGAATCAAGTTGACTTGACTGTCTATGACCACTTGTGTGTGTGCAGAGTGTGTGGCCACATTTCTGGAGAGCACTAGGCTGAGCCATTAGATGTCTCCATTATAAGTGTTGTCTCTCTCAGTTTATTCTTTCCCCCTGACCTTCTCACTCACTCTCTCACTCTCTCTCTCTCTCTCTCTCTCTCTCTCTCTCTCTCTCTCTCTCTCTCTCTCTCTCTCTCTCTCTTTCTCTCTTTCTCTCTCTCTCTCTCTCTCTCTCTCTCTCTCTCTCTCACTCTGAAGGACTTTGCCAAGAGGGTGTAATTCAGACCTGAAATTTGAATGAATTTGTTTTTTTGGCGGACAGGGGGCCAAGCGAGAGGTCAGCGAGCGATGCTCTCTGGGACGCCCGTCTCTCGGTCAGTGTGGAGGAGATGAGCACTCACGCCAGGGCCGGGCGGCTTGTTTCAAGAGTCTCTGATTTCCTCTAATCCGCCGTGTGCGGCGATGTGTTAAATTGCGGCGGTGTGAGGAAATAACAGCCCCCGTCTCACAGTGTGACACACACTCGCCGTTACAGAGACAAACCGTACAGTCTAGCAGCGGCACCCTCCTTCTAACCCTTCTCCAAATAAAGACAGAGGGAGAGGGAGTGTGTGTGTGTGTGTGTGTGTATGAGTGAGTGAGAAAGTGGGGTGTGTGTGTATGAGTGAATGAGAAAGTGGGGTGGGGGGGGACGGGGGGTGAACTTCTTGAAAAGAGAGGGAGGGAGAGAAAGTGAGAAAAATCACTGGAGCTTCATCTAATGCCATTCTAATACCAGACAATTTACCCCCCCCCCCCCCCCCCCACACACACACACTCTACCTAACAATCACATTAGTCATGAAGCATCACTTATGCCAACAAAGCCGTGCCCCCAGTAAGCACTTCCTCCACAGCACTCTGGGTCTGATGGCAGCGATAGCGAGAGCACTCGCACAGCACAGCACAGCACAGAGGAAACGGTATTTATTCTCTCTAGGCATATTTAATAGGGCCAATGCACATTAATAGACATAAAAGCTAATGTGCCAAAAAGGTATCTCACATCTGTTGATCCTGAAGTCTCGGGAAAACTGCCCTTTGATAACAATGGTATGCATTGTGTGTGTGTGTGTGTGTGTATACTGTTTACTTACAGTGCTTTGGTTGCATGTATCAGTATGTGAACACCTGTGTGTGTGTGTGTGTGTGTGTGTGTGTGTGTGTGTGTGTGTGTGTGTGTCTGTGTGTGTGTTTGCGCTAGGCGTTGGCCTTCCGACAGCTGCCCTATAGAACACACGGTGCCTATGAGTAAACCAGGATACAAACATGAACAGTCACAGGACGTCTGTGCAACCAGCCGGGACCAGCACGTGTGTGGGTGAGTGGGCAAGTGGGTGTGCTTGGTCTTCTGTGGCCATGTATGAGTGTCTGAGTGTGAGTGTCCATGCACGTGTGCATGTTTCTAAGAGCACATGAGTGTGTGTTTGCATGTGTGTGCGTGTGTGTTTCAGTGAGAATTATGTGTGTAGAAGTAAGTGTGTGTGTGTGTGTGTGTGTATTTGAGTGAGTATGTGTGTAGGTGTGAGTGTGTGTGTGTGTCAGAGAGTAAGACCATGTGAGTGGTAGCCTAATAACAGATTTGTGTTTGGGGACCCTCTGTTCTCCCTCCCTCTCTCCCTCCCTCCTTCCTTCTCTCTTTCTCTCTCCCTCCCTGGCCACTCCATTAGCCCCACACTGAGCACTGAGGGAGCGTGCTGATGCTGATGAAGATGCAGCCCTGGCTCTGCCACCTGCCTGGGACTCTCCACCCCAGTGGCGTGGCCTCCCAGAGCAGGAAGTCCTAGTCCCACACACACACACACACACACACACACACACACACACACACACACACACACACACACACACACACACACACACACACACACACACACACACACACACACACACACACACACACACACACACACACACACACACACACACACACACACACACACTTCGCTTCCAGGGAACAGGTGGGAGCCATGCTATAAGATGGAGGTCTGGTGACAGGGGCTCTAGACTGGGGAATAATAATACAGCTGAAGAAATAACACACACACACACACACACTCACACACACACCCAGCCGCACGGCAGGCTTCCATCTCATATCAGGCCATAAGAGTCTTTTCATTTAGCCTCATTAGGGAAACACTCGCTCACAAGGGCCCTGGAAACAGTGTGTGCACCTCACTACACTTCACACAGCGCAGAGGTGAGCAACGGAGAGCTATGGATCTCATCTGGCTTATTACAGCTGCCACAAGAGCAGACTCCTCCAGAGGAGTTAATGGTCTGTTTCTCTCTCTGTCTTTCTGTCTTTCCGAGTGTGTGTGTGTGTGTGTGTGTGTGTGTGTGTGTGAGAGTGAGAGAGGGAGAGAGAGACCCTGGAGTGATACTTGAGAGCATAACAGTTATTAAAATCACATTTCCACCTGCCACACACTCCTCCATTCTGTGATTCTGAGATTCTTGCCACAAGCTAAGAGCAATGAATTCATATTGTTGCTTAAGAAATGACACGTTTGTCACCCACGGTGGCTTAAGTTGCACGGCTCGAGCAAATCAAATCAGCACCAACAACAATAATGAAAGCAGCCGCAATGTTGAATGGTCTCTTTTATCAAATCTACGGCACAATCATGTGCAGTGAAAGGATTTAGCAGCAAGCCTTGGATGCTCATAACGCAACACACCTAAGAATCACCCTACGGCCACACGGGCAATTATGGATCAGGGACAGAGTCCCAGGATTCAGATTATGTTGCAGTCATCTCTCTCTCTCTCTCTCTCCCTCTCTCTCATTCTCTCTGTCTTTCTCCATCATAATCTCTCAATTTCTTTTCTGTCCTCCCTGTCTCTACCTCGATCTCTCTCTCCCTCTCTCTCTCACACACACACACACACACACACACACACACGTTCGCACGTTCTCTCCCTTTCCCTGATGCCCAATGTGTGCGCTCTCTGACTTATAAGCAAGCTGTATGAAATGATTCTAGAATCCCATTAAGGCAGCCTTGCTCCAAGCAGCGCAGCCACACATCTTCAAATCCCATCAGTAAACAACAAAGAGCAAACGAAACAAACCAAGAAACAAGTCAAAACGAGAGCCTCAAACGTAGAAGTGCATAGATAGATGTGTCCAGGTTTGCCCCCCCCACCCCCCAACCCCTCCATCCATTTGCCTTGATCTCCACCCACCCCCATTCAATTACCCGCCTTACTGTCAATACACCTTGATCCAAATCAATGCTGGACATTAGTGATGATGAGTGGGTGCCAGGAATAGAAGGCTATTCCAGCCGGACGTCCCCTCCCCAGCCCAAGAGATGAGCGGTGAGCGAGAGAGAGAAGGAGAGAGAGAGAAAGAGAGAGAGAGAGAGAGAGGAGGGATGGAGGACACTGAGGAGGAGGAGGTGGAGGAGGAGGGGTGAGGAGGAGGACGAGGAGGAGGAGGAGGGGTGTGGGTGAGTGTTAAATTCACCCCATCAGCAAAAGGTTTACAGCCCAAGATGAGCCATTATCAGCAGACTTAAATCAGCAGGAGAGGAGGGGGAGGGCTGTGTGTGTGTGTGTGTGTGTGTGTGTGTGTATTTCTATAGTATGTGATGAGATGAAAATGTGTGAGTCTGCATGTCACTTGTTTATGAATGTGTACTGTAAGAAAGATAGAGAGAGAGAGAGAGAGAAAAGAGGAAGAGAGTAAGTGAGTGTTTCTGTGTACGAGTATGTGTGTGCGTACGTACAGTATGTGTGTGAGTGAGTGTGTGTGTGTGTGTGTGTGTGTGTGTGCATCACTTGATCTCTGACCGAGATGTCCCTTGAGGAGTAGGCTGATCCAGCGGATGACAGCGGAAAGGAGAACCAGCACTTTCCACCCCCAGCCGGAACCTCAGCACGCAAACACACACACACACACACACACACAGTCAGCTGAGTGCAGGTGACAGGGCCGCGGGGTGTGATATGAGTCTACGTGAAAGACAGTGGGGGAGCAGAAGTGAGTAAGACTGCTACTGTATGCAGGAGTGAACACACGGCCTCCCGCACTGCTGTTCTGGAGTCAGTGGGAGTTCAGCGGACGCCGGCAAAACAAACAAACTCACTGTGACAGCAACATGGCTGTCTGATGGCAGGTAGCCTGTGTGTGGACAACCTTGTGGTGCCATGCACGCACGCTGGCGCGCACACACACACACACACACACACACACACACACACGCGCACACACACACACACACACACACACACACACACACCTCAAAAAATGATGGCTCAAATAGTGATTACTTGGAAAGGGTCAGAGGCTGAATGGGCCACTCTGTTTACCATGGAAACAACCGGCCACTAATGACCATTACCAGGGGAAATGTGTGCAAACATGGATAATAAATATAGAGTGGCGAAGCGGCATGAATTTACTGAAGCAATTAGATCAATCAAATTGTGAACCAATGGCCAAGTATCCAGAGTAATGGCATGAAAGTGAACCTTCAGAGTGCCACAAAAAAGAGAAAAACAAAATCAATTGTTGAAAACGTTCAAATAATTTGACATTCAGTTGCTTTGACAACATTTCAGTTGGAGAAAAAGCAACTGAGCCACAGTCCAAAATCGGGACAGAATATCTGACCATGTCCAATTATGAATCCAACAATGACCCATTCAAAAGGAAGTGTGATGGTGCTGTAAAACACAGATGTGTTCAGTGCAGTTTAGTGCAGTTCAGTGAGTGGTGAGTGGATTTGGAAAAGTGCTCCTCGGTGTTCTGCTGGTGTGTGGCGGCGCAGAGGGTCAGGCCCCAATCAGATGGAGCTGGAGGATCAATGTCACTGGCTCATAGCTCACACAGAGAGGGGGAGAGAGAGAGAGAGAGAGAGAGAGAGAGAATGAAATGAGAGATAGCATGGGAGTTGAAAGAGCAGGAGAGGGTTTGAGAAAGAGAGAGAGAAAAAGATAGATAGATAAATAGAGAGAGAGAGAGGGAGAGAGAGAATGAAATGAGAGATAGCATGGGAGTTAAAAGAGCAGGAGAGGGTTTGAGAAAGAGAGAAAGAGAGAGAGAAAGAGAGAATGAAATGAGAGATAGCATGGGAGTTGAAAGAGCAGGAGAGGGTTTGAGAAAGAGAGAGAGAGAGAAAGAGAGAAAGAGATAGATAGATAAATGGAGAGAGAAAGAGAAAGAGAGAGAGATGAGCAGGGGGCAGGAGAGAGAGAGAGACAGATTGAGAGAGAAGACAAGAAGTTGGGAGAAAGAGAGATTTCATATTAGTCATTAGAGCGGAGAAATTGGGCCTTGAGGAAGGAGAGTTGGAGATGAAAACAGGCATCGGTGAGATGGAGAGACCTCGTTTCTATGCAGGGCATTAACTCTGAGAGCCAATCAAAGTGATTACCGACAGCACTGCCTGCCACCGTCTCCAGCGAAGGCAGAAACTCCAGGAAGAGCTGCTGCAGGATGCAGCCTGGGCCGGAGTCGTCAGGCATATGAAGACATGAAGGGAGGCGATCTGTGGGACCGCCGTACTTTTCCGTTTATTTCCCCTTAGTTAGAGTCTTAAGAGATCGATTTTACAAAATGTCCTCAGCTCTGAGGGTAGCACATAGGCATATACATGGGAATGAATGTCTATTCTTCATTCTGCTTCCTGATGTACTATGCATTGCGGTAAATACACAGATGTGGTCAATATATGCTCTTTAGTTTTTACTGACATATGACATTGGCATGTAGTTTATACACCAAGTGGCTCATACACAGGGACTTCTATCTGTCTTGGAGAGACAGAAAAAAGGGGGAGTAGAACAGAGGAGTAAGGGAGAGAGAGAAAGGAAGGAAGAAGAGAACGGACTAAACGACTGAGAGTGGCTGAGTGAGGAGAGGGGGACTGTGGAGGTAAAATAAATAAAGGGAGGGAGGCATGAAGCACATGGAGAAAAGTAGAGATGAGCAGACGGAGAGCAAGACAGGAAAATTGGGAGTTTTGCATAACGCATGCACGCTGTTCATACTGTAGATCCATTATAGACACATATTGACTGATCGAGAGAGAGAGGTGAAAATGACACAGATAGAGATAGGACTGTCCAGAGAGACCGATCTAGAGAGATGGATAGCACATGGGTGCGAGAAGGAGAGAGAGAGAGAGAAAGAGAGATAGAGAGAGAGTGTGTGTGTGAGAGAGAGATGGAGAGAGGCTGTTCCTCTTCTAATCAGGTTGAGCATCGTGCCACACACTCGCGCCATAACGCAGATTAATGTGAAGCTGGGTGAAGTAGTTCACTTAGATTTAATGTGAGCACACAACTGATACACACAATACTGGGCCTCGGGGCTCGGCGAGATTCCCCACCACCTCCGTCAGCTGGAGCTGGGGTACAGTGCAGGGCTTTTGCTGCGTCTAGCGGGGGGCGTGTAAAAGCCACATTAAACTAAAATTGGTCCTTGAGGGAATTGCCAAAGCCCAACATTAAATTTAATGAATGTTGAAAATAAATAAATTATGAACGGCCAATTATTGCATTCTACATGGGTGGCAGATTCGGCTGCGGAAGGACATGGGTGAAATTGGTGTGATTATTATTGGAAATGACCAAAAAAAAAAACTAAGCGAAACCCAGGTGGCCACTTTGATTCAAAATGATGTATGGGGAGGGGTGTGTGTGTGTGTGGGGGGGGTTGTTTTGGTTATTGACAAAGCACAAGCGTTAGGTCCATCTCAGTGGATGTCTACTGCTGGGCTAAAAAAATACAAGGCCATCTTTTGGCCTAAACTATTTTGACCGACAACAACCACAACAACAACAACAGCAACAATAACTACCATTAGGAGTGGAAAGGTGTGCATCTCCGGCTCAATGAAAGCTCTGGAGTATGGGCGCATAAGGAGGCGATCTGGCGTGAGGTGTTTGAATGGCCAGCTGAGAAATTGCATTTCTTCCTCTGGCTCCTGAGGGGCTTCCGACTGTTTGAGATATTGCCCTTTCCTGCAGAAGCAATTAAATGGCTTTCACATGCCGAGGTGCCCTCGTAGGTTAGGGCACCGTACATATGACGGCAGGGTCCCCGTTAATGGAGAGCAATCCCACAATCCCTGACATGTACTCGCAGTTTTCTGTGGTAGAAGTGCAATGATTGTATTACAGCCCATTTATATGAATTCAAAATTAGACTTATGAAATTACATCCGATATTGCGAATCATCCACACGGATGTGAGAGCCAATTGATGTCAATTCGTATTACAAATAAAAAGGCTTTCAGAAATAGTGTGTGATTAAACTGGCAATGAATATTAAGACTGAAACAAAAATCTCTGATTTCTAGTTGGAAAAAAAAATAGCAGGGATGTTTTTCAAAGACTAATTTGATATGCAACCAAATATTAAGAGTAAAAGACAAGCCCTGGCAACTTTACAAAATCTGTACGGCATCCAATTCAGTTAGGAGCCCAGTGTGTTGCAAAAGGGCCAATTCTGCACGCTCACAGGGGAGCGGCAAGCACACGCTCGGGCAGCCTGCGACTACAACAACACCGCGCTATTGTCCAGGCCAGTCGCTTTCTGCTCGCGGCGGCGTCGCCTGCCAAGGTTGTCTCTCAAGAGGACCGTCGTTAGCGGCCCGTGCCGGCTGTTTTCAGCAGCGTCCGTGTCGCTCACGCCCCCCCTCCGCCGCCACAATACGCCTTCTCCTCCGCCACCCAGACACCCGGCCTGGCTCCGAAGGGAAGTTAATTAACTGCCCCCGCACAGCAACACCTCGCGTCCGGTGACAGAGTGTCCACGGAGGCCACGTTCTATTAAGGCTGCCTCAATGGTGATGAATTAGCGAGCTGCTTTGCCTCTGCTCGCGCCCCCGCCTCTCGTGTCACTGCCTCGCGCCGGCCCGGGAGTTTGCCATTTTGCACGAGGCTTCGTTTGTCGCACCGAGGCAACTCTGTCGTCCATCATAGCGTGACATTGCCCCTACTCCGACAGAGAGAGAGAGAGAGAGAGACATAGAGAGAGAGAGAGAGAGAGAGAGAGAGAGAGAGAGAGAGAGAGAGAGAGAGAGAGAGAGAGAGAGGGCTAGAGTTGTTCAGATCCAAGATGGTTCGGTTCATTGAAAATAACCTGGTCAACTCATTAGGAGGAAATCGAAAAAAAAAGAGGTTCAATTAACAGTTTCAGAAGAATTAACATTTGTGGAGCGACAAAAGAAATAGAAACAAAGTTAGATCTTTTCAGATTAAGTGTGATGAAGAACTATCATTTGTCATTCTGGAATCTATTCATCTTCTGCCAAACATGAATAGCCCGTTTCTGAAACTTAAACAGGGAGAACTTTGCCAACTAAATAGTTACCCAAAGGATTGGAGGACAGAGTAAGACACAGATGTGGTCCACGCCTGGCCCAATTCTGGCCTACACCTGCATGGATCGAACATCCAGATGGATCAGCTGCTGTCAACCCATGTTCTTTCCGCACTGCCAAAGCCGTGTGTCCAAAGGCATAGAATTAGGAACATTAATTGTGACGCTAATGACTCCATGTTCCATGGGGGACAATTCAACCAATGAGGATCAAATTACCCAGTGAGGATGTTGATGATGCACTTTACGGAACACGGTACTGCACAGTACAGTTGTGTAGTAACTTTTTGACTTCAGACATAAGTTGTGTTGATGCACTTTAGTTATAGACTATGATTTATATAGTTAGACTATGATTTCTGTAGTAAAACTCGTGAATGTCTCCAGCAAGGTTGTTACTGTAGCTCTGCACATACTGTACAGTGGAAGACTGCAGAATGGGACGCTGGTCCAGTTCTAGAATAGAATTGAATAGAATATAAACTTTTTTGATCCCGTGAGGGAAATTTGTTTCTCTGCATTTAACACACACAGTACACACACAGTGAGGTGAATCACACACTAACCCAGAGCAGTGAGCTGCCTGCCCAACCAGCGGCGCTCGTTGAGCGGTGAGGGGTTAGGTGCCTTGCTCAAGGGCACTTCAGCCGTGGTGGACTGGTCAGGGATCGAACCGGCAGCCCTCCGGTTACAAGCCCGAAGCCCTAACCAGTACACCACGGCTGCCCACAGTTCTATGGCACAGGGAAGTTTTGGGAGACCCTGCTAGGCGTGACGAGCATCAGGGATGAAACAAAAGCCTCGGGAGAGACAGCCGGCTCCCTCCCAGGCGGCCAGTGCCCTTGACCGCTGCCGGGTTGGATGGACACACACACACACACACACACTTGACAGGTGCTCCGCCTCTGCGCCCGGACCTTGACAGCGAGGCCCCCAAGGCCACCCTGGGCCATCGTCACTCTCTTAACATCAGGAGTGTGAGTGATGACCGGGGGAGAGGGGTCAGGCTCGCTTATGGGCTTACGGACGCCACACTTGTCAAACTGCTGTGCTCCCATTATGGCTTCTCTCTTGAGTGGTGTCTTACCTTTGTCATGTCCATTTGGATATTGTGCAGACAGACATACCCACATGTCTCTGATCTTTGCTTAGCCTTTTTTTTTTGATCATGCACAAAAAGGAGTGACATGTATGAAATTTAAATGCTCCCTTTTCTCAAGCTTAAAAGAGCACACACGCGCGCACACACTGCTTAAATAATGGATAACACTCTACTCTAGTCCCAGCATCTTGCTGTCACTACCTGAGACAACAAGCTGTGATACAAAGCATCCCACTGAAATTAGCTGGAGGCAAATGTTACCATTTGTTATGCTTCAGCTCCACGTTGCATCCCGAGTCTTTTCGCTCGGCGTCTGTTGCGGCGGGTCATGACATTTCCAGCGAGCCCTCCGACAGACGGGGAATGCTAAACGCACTTTCACAAACACAAGTGCGACCAGCCGAGTCCATTTGGAGGAGTACACGACACAGAGGAGGGGGCACATTTGCATTAGCGCTTCAACATGCGACGTAGATGAAGTATTATAGCTCGGCAGGGCTTTTTGTTTTTTTGCTGAGGTATTCGAACGAACCGAGGGCCGCAACGTGCACACGCATACATAGCGAGGCCTTCCTTGACTCGGCGCTCAGCATTAGAGAGCAGAGACATTATTTAGATGGATTGCCCAAGCTCCAGCGCGAGGCACGTGGTTGGAGTGTTTTGCAGCGATGAAATAACCTGACATTTCAGTGGTGGTGCCAGGCGGGGAAAAAAAAAACAAAAAAAAAACAATCTAACAGGGTTTTAATTTTGAGAAAAGCAAAACAATACAAAATCTGTGGCCTGGTATTGAAACGCGACTGGAACTGACAAATCCGTGTAATGAAATGTTAGGCTAGAAAAGACTCGTCATTTCAGAGGAATTTTTTTTTTTTTTTTTTTTTTTTTTGCTCGTGCTTGCAGCAGCAGTTCCAATCCATTTAAATAAAAAAGAAGTGAGCAAACCGCCAGGGTAGTTTTGCTCTTCTTGGCGATTCGCGGGATCTTTGGCAGAATAGAAACATGAGCCTCTGACAAGCTCAATGGTGTAGAACTGAGATGGGGTGGATAGATTTATCCGTTAAGCTACCCACATCAAAGCACTCGCAGATGAAGAGCACACACCCACTCCACTCCACTCCACTCCAATGGAGAGGGACTACCTCTCCAGGTGCTGTTGGCGTTCACGCGGACGGTCTGGCATCCATCTGTGACTACAAAACAGCACTAATAGAAACTCAAGTCATGAATCGAGACAATGCAGAGCACCGCACAGCACCGCAAGATTCCACCTGAGAGGCCACAGAACCAGAAGGGTTTTTTTTTTGTTGTCGTTGTTGTTGCTGTTCTTATTGTTGTTCGAGATTCTGCTCCCTGGATTGCATTAGAAGTGGAACGTCATTGAATGTTCAATTTACCTGGTACAGAAAAGCACCAGGCGAATAGAACGCTGCCTGCCAAGGCAGACTACAGCCAAAAAACAATGTCTCGTCATAAACAAAAACAAACCCCATGACATCCGTGTGGCTGCATTTATGTGGCTCAGCAAACCCAGAAAACAATATTAAGTTGAAATGCAGCCTAGGGATGATTTTATCAGCAGAGTCTTCTTTCGCTTAACGATTATGGTCCAATAAAGCCAGATTTGCAACGCTTAAACCCTGTCCTTAATACAGCACAGTAGCATAAACATAAGGCCGTAGCTCTCCAACAGCACACAAAACAGCCATAAGCACAAACCAGCCATGATGACATGACTGCAAATACGAGATGAACGCTATTAGAATCATTTGGCATGTTAATTGAGCCCATAACTCTTTTGCAGGTTTAGGGGTAGTTCATTATTTCTTAAGCCATCCTGACTGCTCTGTATTCCCTGCTCTGGTGCGAGGAGCTGATGAAGTTGGTTTCAGAGCTCCGGAGGGCGTGATGGTTCTATGCCCGTGTGGGCGACAGGTGACAGATGGCACCAGTGCCATCAGCCCCCCAACATCAATTTAGTGCTCCCCGACAGACGCTGATCAATTTTACACACCTTACCAATTACGAGAGCTCACGGGGTCGGATGCACACCACCAACATCAGCAGAGCAATCAAACAGTGATTAGACATTTGAAAGTTGCGCTAGGATTACTTTACACCACACTACAGCCAGCACTACCGACAAGCTCACAAAGTGCAGTGCTCTCAGACTCACAAGAGTGATCTCTCAGTCGGGGGGCCAAAGCTCAAACATCAATATGCCAAAGAGGATTCCCAAAATGTAAGCCTTCAATAAGGAGTTTACGTATATAAGTACACTTAATGGCACAGTAGCTCTTATATACTCATTGCATGGCTTTTGAGTAGAGTATGGCTTTTGCCAAAGCACAGGCAAGAGCGCTGGATTTAGTGCAAGCTTCTCTTACAGACAAGCTAATGCTCGCCATGTGGTCTAGCTTCAGTAATTTGACTACCCAATGTGATTAATTATCCTGCCGGCCTGTTTCAATTCCGCATGCAATACCACATCCCACTGTCTTCTTAACCTGATAATCTCACTGTCTTCTGACTGTCAGGCACGACAAGGATTAGCATCAACAAACCCTTACGCTAACTGATTGGGCTTAAGGTCGCGAGGAGGTAGTAGGTGGTGTTTCGTTTGTTCACGCCGAGTCGAGTTTGCGACATTTGCGCCGCAGGTTAATAGTGGGCGCCAACTCAAGACAACGGGGATAATCGGGGTTTAAGTGCACGGCGTTCTGCTCCCATCATCTCAGAGGCTAATTAAAACAAACGATCAAGGCCAACATCGGCGCTCGTTAGCAGGGCGAGGCATCCCGCTCACGCTCCGGCACCTGGGGAGCTGACATGGAAAACCGTGCGGACGGTGTCGACGCTCCGTTCGGCTGTGCTCAGGCACGACGGGCCGGCCGAGACAGCATGGAATGCGTAGGCAGAAAGGAAAAAGAAGAAAGAAAGATAGAAAGAAAGACAAAAATTGTAAAATATATATAAAAAAAATAAGGGAAGAAAAAAAATTAGAATCGAAGGTCTTTGAAATTCCCACTGAGCTTTTGAAGTGTTGTGTCCCGCCGCTCGGCGTTCCGCGAGAGTTTTCATCTCCGTCCCGTCTCGCCTCATTTGCAGAAAGTGTCGGAGACCTCCGCCGCGTCGGCCGTAACCGAGTACAGCACGAGGGTCGGAGAGGCGAATCTCTAATGTGGCGCAACAAAGAGACGCCATTATCGTGGCCACGTGGCAGGGCTGTTGCAGCCTCACGGCAGATCTCCACCAGAGCCTCGCGGTGAGAGAGTTGACGTGAGAGCCTGTCTGCCCTTCATCTGCGCCCAGCATGGTCAGCCTGGCTGGCGGAAATACCAAACTCCAATCCCAAATTGGATGTCTAACTGACTGAGAAGCGCACAAATTA
>NC_085002.1:26006824-26014324 GCF_963854185.1 Sardina pilchardus | reverse complement strand
GTGATAGCTATGGGGAATGAGAGAGAGAGAGAGAGAGAGAGAGAGAGAGAGAGAGAGAGATAGACAGAGAGAAGTTCGGGGGAGTGGTGCCACGGTGGTCGGAGCATGGCGTCTCCGCACGCCACGGCCAAAGAGCTTTGGCACGAGCAGCTGGGTGGCTAATTGGTGGCCATCTGTGGCCTCTTGCAGGAGGTCTGTGTGTCGGTGGAGTGGGCCGAGTTAGCGTTAGCCTCCCCAAAACAACAACAAGCTAAACAAAACAGGCCAGAATAACATGCAGTGTGTGTGGAGCGGACAGATTAGTCTTATGTCATCACGCATGCATGAACATGAGAGAGAGTCAAGGACAGAGAGGGAGCGAGGGAAAGAGAGAGAGGGGGAGGAAAAGAAAGAAAGAAAAGAAGGATAGAGAGAATGAAAATGGGCAAATCAAATGTAACAAACAAAACAAATGTCAAATATAAGCCGAAGGCTGATAAGACATTTTCTGGAGACACCGAGAAGTTCCACTAAATGAGCAGATACTATTCGCCAGAACACTGAAAACACGTTTGATAATGCCTCCAATGAAGTGGAAAATGTGTAATTAAAAATACCTTTTCTGTGCATGTGCAGGAGGCAACTGTCCAACTGTGAAGTGAAACTGTGGTCAACTGAACGGAACACCTCATAATGAATTCCCCTTGTTTTGATTGGTCCTCTAATTGTATGTGCAAACCCATTCCTTGGTGGGAGGGATGGTGGTGGTGGTGGTGCTGATGGAGTAGCTGGTTGGGTTTTGTTGATTTCAATAGAGGTGTGGTGGTGGTGGTGGGGTGGGGGGGAGGGGGGGTTGAAACGAGCTGGGTCACAGTGGATGCCTGGCTTTAATCAGAAATCCCCATCATTTAATTAACTTCCTGAAAAGTTCTCTGCGGATATTTTATATTTACCGGAAAAAACTAAATTTCTTTCATCGGCCACTGAACAATGGGAAACCAATATCACTGCTAGCTAATTGATCAAAGTCCCATTGCATATAACTTCCATTTTGGAGTGCTGAATTATTAATTTCCAAATGGTAATCATATTTCTTTCTTTTCTCTCCTCACTCTCTCACTCTCTCTCTCCCCCTCTCAGTCTCTCTCTCACTCTCTCTGTCTGTCGCTCTGTCTCTCTCTCCTCTCTCCTGTGAAAGCGTTGGGCATTATCAGACATTAAGTATTCAGGATTTGGTGCATTTGGACCAGGAGATGTTGATGGAGGGGGGGTTGGGGGGCTGGATGGGTGGGGGCTGGGTGGGAGAGGAAGAGGAAACTTTACACTGCAGCTATCAGCTTAACTCGTGACTCAGCTCTCCTGCCAGCTTGTCTTACGCACCTCCGGAGTCCACTTCAGCAGATATGCCCCCCCCCCCCCCCACACAGGCACACATCCACCCAGATATCCCCCCCCACACACACACACACACATCCACCCAGATATGCCCCCCCCCCCCCACACACACACACATACACACACATACACCCAAAGAAGCAAACCTGAAGCTCTTAATGTCTGCAATGATGGGGATAGAGTCCACTTCAGCAGATATACCCCCCCCCCCCCCAAACAGACAAACCTGCAGCCCCTAATGTCTGGCATGATGGGGATAGTGGACAGCAAAAGGCTACTCCCCCCCCCCCCCCCCCCCCCCCAGAACTCCCCCGAACCCCCTCACCCTGAGGACCATGCTTCTCAGCGACCCCTCAGCTCTTTAACGATAAGCAGGCGTGCTATGAGGTTAAGTCCTACAGAATCCTCTCTCTCTCTCTCTCTCTCTCTCTCTCCCTCTTTCTCTCTCTCTCTCTCTCTCTCTCTCTCTCTCTCTCTCTGCGTCCGTCGAGCATCCGCGTTATCGCCGAGAGGCAGGTTTAAGGGAGCTTACGCAACCGCTACTGCCGCGCACCTCTCCGTCTGGAACTTCAAAAGTGGCAAACAGCTGGCGAGGCTGCCAACGCGCGCCCTCACACCGCTACTCTCAAGGACTAATTGAGGTCCAGGGACAGGTTCTCTCTCACTCCGTCTCTGTGTGTGTGTGTGTGTGTGTGTGTGTGTGTGTGTGTGTAGTAAGTGCGTGAGTGTGTGTGTGTGTGTGTGTGTGTGTATGTGTGTGTGTGTGTGCGTGTGTGTGTGTGTGGCCTCTACCATTTAACCAGCAGAATAAACATGGGACAAAAACATGTGGCGGAGTGCCAAGCGTGTGCTATCAGCTCCGACACAGAGAGCCCACCCACTTGCTACAAACAGTGACCTTCAGTCGTGTAAACAAATGAGAGATTGGGGTGGCGCGGCATACAAGTGTTCTCAGACACACACACGCTCACACACACATGCTCTCACACACACACAAACACACACACACACACACACACATTCTCTCAATGTCTTTTATCTATCTTTCTGTTGATCTCTCTCTCTCTCTCATACACACACACACACAGACAGACACACACACACACACACACACACACACACACAAACAACAAACAAACAAACAAACAAACAAACAAACAAACACACACAGTACATTTCAATCAAAGGCAACAGACTTTCGGTCATTCTCTGGCCAGCTCTTGTCCAACCTCTCTCCTTCAGTTCTTCTTCTGACCTGCCTGTCAGCTGCCCATTCCACTGGCAATAAAGCCATGTTTACCCCACAGGTGTTTGGAGCCAGCGACCCTGAAAACACCGCTGGTTCAATTCTCATTAGCTTTTAGCTCACTCTCTGGTCCAATCCACGCCCATTGATTCCTGCAGTATCTCAAGGCCTAGGCTCTCTGCTCCCGGAAGGAGCACAGACAGTCAGAAAAACAATGGTGTTGTGTCTTTTCGTTTGTGTGTGTGTGTGTGTGTGTGTGTGTGTGTGTGTGTGTGTGTGTGGTGCACGTGTGCGCACGCATTTGTGTGTTTTCGGCAATGTTTTCATGCCACTGCACTTAAGATTGCCAAAATGTCTCATTTCACATCCAAAAATTCACCCACTTGATTGTTCATCTTCAAACGGAGAGCACCATTTTGTTTTCCAAAGGCGGGCTAAATTACAATACAATAAAGGTGTGCTAATTGAATTCCCCGGGAAGTAATCCCCTGGCATGGTCATGCTAACTGGTTCTGAAAAGCTAAAGGCAACAACCAAAGCAAGGGGCCATTCTTGGTCTCTGATCAACAACAAAAACAACAGCAGCACACCATGAAGCCCTTTGGGCAGGAGATATTGGGACTCCCTCCCTCCCTCCCTCCCTCCCTCCCTGGCCTTCTTCTTGACCTCAGCTTCTCTCGGAGTCCAGCCAGGGGTCGCAGACATGCAGACAAGCAGACATGTGAACCCTTGCTGTGTCCAAACGAAAGGGTCGCAGCCAACGGGTCCTAGTTTAGATATCCAATTCCTCATGTGTGAATTTGTCTGTGTCTCTAATGGGTGACAGGGACAGAGACAGCAAAAGCATCGGCTCGGCTCGGCTCGACTGCTTTTCTTGGGTCCAGAAAAAAAGAGACCCATGGATTCCTTCACTCCTTCCTCCACAACAGCGGCAGCAACGGCAACGACCGCAGATGATGTCCGAGCAGATGACATGTCATGTGGCCGTCCGCCTGCCCTCTCCTTCGGTTTCTCAGTGACCTCAGCCTCTGTATCGGAGTCACGTAAGTCACGTAAGGGCCCATCGGGTGTTTTTTTTTTGCGAGTGTGCGGTCGGCTGTGGGTGGCGTTTGGATCGGGGTTTTGCACAGCTGGCCAAAACGGCCACGCACCACTGGAGCTGCCACCCACAGCCTGCCAATCAGCGCTCCACAAGACCGGGCTCAGAGCATCAGGGCAAGCAAGACACACACGCAGAGCCAAGGCCAAGGAGGAACAGGGCTCTCACACACACTCCCTCTCTGTCTCTCACACACTCACACAACATAAATACACAAACACACACACGTACAGAAATAAACCCAAAGGAACCCATCTACAGCACCTCATACATGGACAAACCAATAAACACACACACACACACACACACACACACACACACACACACACACACACACACAGTGCATGCACTGTCGCGTAGAGCTAAGCCAAGAGGAACAGGCCCCTTTCCTATGCGTGCACACACACACAAATACTGATACAAACAAACACAAACACAACTATATACAGTAAAGTCCATCTTGCACAAGCAACACAAACACATTTAGCTTTGAGACATGCAGAGTTAAGCTAACAGTAAGAAGCCTCGCCAACCTCATACAAATGTGCACACACACACGTGCGCACACACACACATACACACACACACACACACACACACACACACACAGTGCAGGGCAGGCATTTCAAGGCTCAGCCGAGAGGAACTCATCCCAATGATCAAACGGAAAGAGCCACAAAACAACAAGACATCAAGACAACAGTAAAGTACAGAGCTCAGCACAGGAACAAGTCTTTACTGAGCAGCACGTGCCAGACACATATCTAAACACACACACACACACACACACACACACACACTTACTTCAAGCCACACACATGCACACACACATGCACACAGATAGCAAAACCAAAAGGCTCACTCAAATGTTCAACCTGACTATGTGAGACACATTTTGATTTAGACATGTTTGTGTCCACATTCTGAATGTCATACAAACACACACACACACACACACACACACACACACACACACACACACACACACACACACACACACACACACACACACACACACACAGGAAAATCCTTTCACTGTTGCATCATATCATTTCTGATATTAAAGTTTAATCAGCATCGACAGATCTTTGTGCAATATCAAAACAACAACTTACGTAATGCACCAATAGGAAAAACACAATGGGATTCTAAATTTGATGCCAGTTCAGTTTTGTTCAGATTTGTTCAGATTTGTTCAGAGGCTGTAGAACTCCCCTAGTAGGCTGAGTATAGTAAGACCTCTTGCTTACAGTTGAATGCCGAGTACAATCACTGTTCTCTCGAGCAAGAAACCTTTAATAGTAAAGGTAAATAATCATGCAAATGTTTTAATTGCTGAGGCCCCGGTGAGGTTAAACAAATGCACCTCTCTGTCATAACGACTAAGCGAGAGAGGTCAAGCAAGGAGGTTAGAGACTAATCATTTAGGAACGCCAATCCATGGGCCTCCTGCAGCCGCTAAAAGTGACCTTGAAGGGTGCAATAAGTATGCGTACAGTATGCTTGTGTTTGTGTTTGTGCATTTGCTTTTCTGCTCTTATGCTTGTGTACTACCATAGAAGATACTCTGAATAAAAGTGTCATAAAATACATACAAATTCAAGGTCCTTCTCTGAGGCGGTTATAAATAGAACACAAAAGAATTGCAAAAACAAACACGAACAAACAAAAAAAAAGCCATGATAAGGTAGCAAAAAAAATGCCTTGATTATTCTAATGGTCAATGCACAAGTGCAAGCCAATCTTTTTTTTTTGTATCACCAAGTTTTGACGATTAGAAAATGGAGCAAGTCAGTGCAGAGCACTGGGGAGATCTTGGCCAGCGCCTTCCGAGTCCTGGCACTGCAGCTAATGGAGAAAGCGGATTGTGTTTAGGGCCGTTTGTGGATATGCTAGGACTCTAAACTACATTTATCAATTCAAAGCAACGCCATGGAGGAATTTACTGTAAGTCTATGCCCCTTGACGTCAATACTCAAGGCCATTTAGCACTAAGATGGTTCACAGTCTGTCAAAAAAACAACAACTACTAAATGAGTCATGATCCTACCCAAACTAACAATGTTGCATAACACAATATCAAGTGTCCTAAGCTCACACTTGCAATGTCAGACTTTACGCATCTTACTGTACATCAGTGTAGCCTCATAATGACTTGTGAAGACTTCATTATAAGGCAGAAGGACTGCATTGTGCTGCATTAATGCCAGTGTGTAGAAAAACCAGAGGTAACGGGGCTGGCAAACTATCTTTTAGCACAGGTAAGCAAAATATTCCTCCAACTACAGTACCCTGACAGTATAAAAGAGTAGAGAGTATTTGGTTAATCACAGTTTTTGTGGATTCTGATGAGCAACAGCTTCTATTTAGTGTGCTTTTAAAATACTATTAACCCCTGCTGGTAGGTCATCCCAGCAGTGGAAAATTACTAGATTTAGGCAGGAAACTAGGCTACCCATAATGTCGCTGGATTATGCAGAAACTGTTTCAGTTTTTTTTAGGGATAGTCAGCATCCTATTAAAGGAGTTCATCCCCACCATTAACATGGTTCTGCTCCAAATCTAAACGTCTCAAATAGTAAGGGTTAGGAGGAGTATCATATATTGCACAAACGTAATACTGCATCACACACACACACACACACACACACACACACACACACACACACACACACACACACACACACACACACACACACACACACACACACACACACACACACACACACACACACACACACACACACACACACACACACACACACACACACACACACACACGCACACACACAGCAACTGGCCTGGCCTGCACTCCTACTAAAAACTTTACAAACAAAACAAAATGTACCATTCTACTAGAATACACTCACTGCAGTGTTACAGACTTCCACAGATAACAACTGTGGAGACAGAGCCTCCTAATCATTATAGCGAGACACGCGGTTCAATAGGTCTCTCTTTTCTAAAATGTTGTTGTTTCTATTTTGTAGCCTACTGTATCTAATGCCACTGGGTAACCAGTGAATGTACTGCAGGCTGGTCAGAGCTGCATCCATTTAGCTGAGCTACTCACAGTGTATGTAGGTTACCCAACGCTGAAATCTAATTAGCATTAACAAGCCACTCAGCTCCTTTCCTGCACTTTACATTTCAGCCTTCGCTCTTGCAGCACCTGTTATTTCTAAACACAAATGGAATCGCTCACTTTCCTCTCCGACAGCATGATGATGCTCATCAGAAAAAGATATATCGGTCGGTTTTAACTTTCAAATATACTCAGAAGGGGGAAAAACAAGATCATTGTTCTGAGAAGATTTTATTTTTTTTCTAGAAAATGTGCCCCTCCATTTTGGTGTGCAAAGGGGAAATCCTGACACTCAATTCATTTTTGCTCTGGACTTCCAGGTCACCCATGAATGCACTTCACATGAAGCTATTTACAAAAACACCTCACACCTCCTAGTGACTTTAAAGGAGTCTGGAGCTGACCTGACACGGCGCCAACGCTTCACCACCGCATCATGGCCAGGTCCTCCCCAGAATCTGCCCATATCTGGGAGGAGGCAGGAAAGGACATTTTGTGTGTGTGTGTGTGTGTGTGTGTGTGTGTGTGTGTGTGTGTGTGTGTGTGTGTGTGTGTGTGTGTGTGTGTGTGTGTGTGTGTGTGCATGTGTGCATGTGTGCGCATGTGTGTGTGTGTGTGCGCATGTGTGCGCATGCGTGTGTGTGTGTGTGTGTGTGTGTGTGTGTATGTGCGCATGTGTGTGTGTGGTCATTCTTT